>NC_067284.1:73731939-73854439 GCF_020740795.1 Apus apus | reverse complement strand
TAAGGTTACTGTGGTTACTGCAAATAGGTTTGTGCCAGCACCTGTTTAAAGCTCAATTTTTTTGTTCCATTACCTAAGTTCACTGGAGAATTACAGCCAAGAAAACAAATCTCGTGTTGACAATTAGCATCACAGAATACATTAAAAATATGTATGAAAGCCAGTGCTTTATGTCACTTACCTACCATGTCATGACAGTAAATTTGTCATGACAGTAAGTTGTGGTCTCCATTCCTTGTCCTGGATAATGCAGTTTACCTATAATTTATCTAATAAAAATACAATAGAACAAGAATTACATCACTTCATACTTCATTGGAAATTAATGGAGAATTCATGGACTATACCTAGAAATCAACTTCTGTAGCATGAAGACTCAACAGAGTATTTCCTCTTACTTGCCTGTTTTAAAATCTAATCTGATACAGTATCTGTGATCTTCAATGGAAACACATGTTTCTGTATTCTTGTCAATTAGTCCAGTGGTTTTTGTATATAGTCAAGTTAGCAGGTTGTGACGTGTGGGCATTTAGAGAAAGGTTTCTTCACATAAGCATAGTGATATTGAAGTATTTCTCAAAATTGAAGAAAAGACTATAAGATGTTAATGGACAGTGCACTGAAATATTTTATTTGAACTGAAACAGAGTTGGTTACTTTATAAAAGAGTATTTACCAGACTTGGCTGCAGTCTGGTAGTGGATGTTCTAAGTGGGTGGGGGTTCACCAATGTAGACAGGTATGAAATACATTTTTCAATAGCATCATCTTTAGTTTTCTTCAACAAGCAGTAAAAGAAGACTTCACCTGCTTTATTCAAGGAGTATTTTTTTGTCTGATGAAAGTTAGAAATGCTTGTGCCCACTCTTTCTCGTTTCTCCTTCCTCCTTCCCCTAACAGCTGTCCAGTTTTTCTGTTTACAAAAGTGATTGCAGACAAGGAAGAATAATCTAAATTCAGATCTCTCCCACATGAGGAGTGAAGGAGGTTTTGTTTTTAAGATACCTATATATCAAGGCAACATTTTGTCATAAATTGTTTTCTCAGAAAGTGAATGGATGACTTTTTCTGAGGAGCTATACAAACAACAGTCATTTCACTGTCAGTCTTGAGCCTTCACTTTCTAGGCTTACTGACCCTTATGTACAGCTTGATGACCCTTCATAGTCATCTCAGGCATCTGTCTGTACAACAGCATAGACTTCCATTTTTTCCTGCTCAATAATGGCTTTTCAATGGGAAATAAGAGCCTCTGTAAGGAATGGAGTAATGCTGACATCCTCTGAACACATTTCCACAAAGGAATTCTTCACACATTTTGATGTCAAGGGTTTACCTACCATATTTCAGAATTTCAAATAAACCACATTTTTCATTTAGCTGTAATTTTAGCTACCTTTGTGAAGGAACTGAGGCATCAGTGATTATAATGTCTTCAGTATGTCTATTCTGTTCTCCCTTTTTCTCAAATAGCTGTACCTTGCCTATCAGTATGTTCCAGAGTGAAACTGGCTATGGCAAAAAATGCCCTTAAGTTAGTTCCTTTTCTTGTTCTAAGATAATTTGTTGTGAGAGCTATAAAAAATAAGTTAATTACAATACAAAGCAAACAAACATTAGGAAAAAATTTGGGATGTTTAGTTTTGTCTCTGAACCTGCTTGGTATCTTTATACATCTGCCTTCCAGATAGTAAAGACTTATAAAAGGGACTGCTCCTCTTTTAACAATAGAGCATCAAACACATGGTTGCCACAAAACCACTTATTACAGTGCAACTAATAATTATAGTAATCTTATGAAGATTAAAGTTTTAATATAAAGCATCTTGGAAACCAATTTCATAGATACCAAAATACCTGCAGAGAATATTTCTTAATGTGGGAACACTGTATCCCTGATTAATGCAGTGGGGTTTAAACTGATTGCAAAATGAAAGAAATAAAAGTTTAAGGGAGAGAAAATAGATACAAATATGTAGGTGTTGACTAGTCCTAGTGGAAAAGGATATCTGCTCTCTATTTACTAAAAACAACAAACCACTTACCATAAGCGCATCTGTTTGGACACAGGGTAGTCTTAAGACAAACTAGTGTCAAGTAAGTGCAGTTGTTCTGAGTAAAAACCATGACAGATGTGTTTGAGTAACAAGCTTGTATTTCAGGCTGAAGGGACTCAAGCAATTGAAACCTCTGTTCCCAGAAAGATCACATATGCCATGGAAATAAAATAAAAAATCTATTAAAGAACATCCCACAAAATAAAAAACCTTTATGAAGTCCTTCAGCTGGTTTGGGATAGTGAGGAATTGAATGTGGAGGAAGACAGAAGGAAATGATGTAATTTCTTTAGAGAGGAGAAGGAAAATATTGAAAACTTCTTTTTATGTAAGTATACATATTGACATTGATAACACTGGGAGAGTTTTACAACCCAGCTGAAAAGCATTTTCAGAAGTAGACCTATTGGAAACCTGGAAGACTCTGGAAGATTTTTGTATTGATTGACTTGCAGTATAGGGGCTAAATAAAAAGCATGTGCTCACAGGGAGCCAGGACGGTGGTTATTTCCAAAGAATACCTAACAGTTTCTATCTAATATCACTCAGAGTCTGGAGACCTATCAAGAGAAATGAAGGCTAGATCTAGACGGAGCTTTCTGAATATTGCTATAGTGACAAGTGAAGGAGTAACTTCTGTTGCAAACCAAGCAGTTAATGATGCTCTACAGAGAGGGAAAAGTCTTGAGTTTCATAGTTAATGGGAAGTTTGTGTTCATGACATGAGTAACTGTCTGGGCTGAAAGGTCAGGAGTTGGCAAGACAGTAGTGTGGATCCCAAATGAAGCAGCAAAAAACTGAGAGGATAGAAGGATCTTCACTTCTGTTTCATTTAAGCTAATTACTGTAGTGACCATCTGGTAACTAGAGCGTAACTTCTTTTAAAAGAACCTGTACACATCCGTATGTGTATGTGCACCTGCATATGAGTATATCTAGGGAACTTATCGTCATTATGATAAAATTGTCCAGTGAAGGAGAAGATTAATAAACTGGCATGTTTTCTCTTTAAATGCTATCTTTTAACATACTTGGCTGTGGGGCATTTTACTGTGGGTTCCAGTTAGTACTATTTCTTGAATGGTTTGAAATTAATCTAAGCAAATTATTATTATTATAATATATAGATTTTATTGTAACAAACAACTAGAGCTTTGAAAGCAGTACGCAGCAGAACAGAAACTGAGGATCCGTTCCCCGTGTATATAACTCCGTGGAGCTGTATTTAGATTATAAACTTCAGCCAGTCTGAGTAAAGGTTGTATTTCTAGTTGAAGACCAACTTGTTTGCCTGGCTTTGGTGTTTTCAATGATGCTAGGATTACAGTGGCATTTATTAGGTTTAAAGCCTAGCTAAGTATTGAGTGTACTCATAAATTTATAACTGTTTTTGAAGTAAATAATTAAATTTACCATTTGTCCTCGCCTTTACAAATGTAAGAGAAAATGTAGCTAGATTTAGTTGAGGAAGTGAAGTCTAATATAATTGTCTTTTAAACGTGAGTTGTTAACATTGCTAGTGAACTGCACATAACAAAAACATACGACTGTCACTTTGCTAGCAGAATTTTTAGTTCAATCCCATGGCTCTGTAGTCTGCTCTACTCTGAAGTTAATACAAATGTGAAGGTCCATTGTCTGCATAGCTGTAAAATAAAACTCAGATGGTGCTGGATTTCAGCATCAATGCCTAGCAGTTCCTTTAATTGTGATGACAAAAATTATTCACACCCTCTATGGATAATTCTTAATTTTTTTGTTGAACTACACAGCCTATTTCTGTTACTATGTTCACAGTTTTACTTGGTAAGTTTTCATATTCTGTAATACTTTACAAGACCTTACAGTAGAAGTAAGGGACTCCCTATGTGATGTTGTTTCATTGTATGCTATTTCAATTATGATCCTGCAAAGAGGCTTCTTAAAAAAAACACATTGCCACTGGTTAGTGGGTTTGTTTAATATTTAGTCTTAATTGGAGTGGGCTTTTAGACAGTTTTATGTCACGGCTAAAATTTTAACTATGTTAGTGGCTAAAGCAATGTTTCTCAACCTTTATTTTTGATGCTAGATATGATATCTAGCTTAAAATATTTTCATCAACCCTTCTCCTTCCATAGTCTTTTATATTCCCAAAGAAGTAGAAAAGCATGTACTTGGTGGCTGTGGGAGCTGGGGCAGAATGTGCATGCAGATGATTTTCCTCTGTGACTGCTGTGAAGGTTCAGCGTACAAAGTGAAAAAAGTGGGCCAAAATTTCAAATATTCTTAGTATTCGAAAAATAGCAAGGTAGAATAGGCTTCTAACAATATATTTGCACCCCAGAAATAAAAGATGAAGCACATTTTATTTCTAGATAAACATAAAACAAAAGAAAGAGATCTCGTGCAAAATTTCCTCAAGACTGTAGAAACAATTTTACATAGGCTCGAAAAATGAAGTTACTGATGGTGGAAAGATTAATTAGAAAAATTGACCTGAATTTGGCAATTTTAGAGGATTCCTAGAATGCATGTGACTTGAATCTTCCCTTCCTCTTGAGCCTTAAAATGGTATTGACTACAGTTTTGTCACCGATAAACACAGCTGTTTTCTTAGTAGAAAAGGCTTTATAGTTCCAGATGTGCAGCTTGCTAATGTACATAGGAGTTTATATATCACTATTTAACATCACTGGTTTTAATCTGTTTGTTGTTTTTTTTTATTATGACATCTTGAGTACTGGCTTCTTATTTGTTAATTTGGTTTTCCTATTTTATTTTTAAAGTGATTTCCAAATCTGCACTTTTATTAAACTAACTTTAAAATTCTTAATTTCTTGTCCCCAAGGAAGTGTCATAGTGGGTCCCACTGTTGGTGTAGATATGCCACACAAAAGACTACATTCTCTTGAAACTGATGTTTTTAGGGGATCTAAGGATCATGAAGGAGTGGGAAGTAGAACAGTAACTGTTATCTGCCAGTCAGCTCCAACTGGTGGAACCCAGTGAATAAATGTTCAGCAAATCCCATCAGTTGTGAAGTTCTAGCATCAAACTTTCATTGTTTCAGGAGAATTCTAAGATGAATTTAGTTTTTAGTTTCCGAAAAAGATGAGAGTAGAGGGTAGGAAAACAAAACTTGTCAAATGCGTTCTGCTATAGGACGGGGTAAGAAACTTCCAGTTCACTCTCGTTACAGTCCAAAACTTACTTCTGTGTGTTGACATTGTCCTCCTTGCTGGAGAACATAATGCTCAGTTTTATGGGCAGAAAGCTGAATGTCTGACTAAGAAGAAGGGTTGTTCTGCTCTGTTGATTTGTGTATGCTGGGATGCTGTAGTGAAGCTGCTGAGCATGTGCAGGTATTTTCAGGCCTTGTGAGAGCATTGAACATTGGATTAGAATCACAGAAAATTATCCCTTGAACCTTTGAATAGATGCTTTGAGAGAAAAGGTGTCAGGAAAGAGTTTGCAAATTCAAGAGGTGTATCAATATTAGTAGCCTTTGGACCCACACCTTTTTCATTAAAACAGCTCCAGATGCTGTAAGAGTTTACCAGTACTTCTCCAAATTCTTCATACCAAGTTCATGACGGATTCAGTAATGGAACATATAGAGGAAAAGACCTGGTGCTATTTTCTGTCTCAGTAATCAACAAAATATCAGTGATGGAACCAGTCTTTCATCTGGAAATGTGTGATGTATTATTATAGCAACTACCACTTCATTGGGACCACATCTGAGCTGGACACCATGTGTTTCAGACACTGTCTGGGGCAAGGTAAACAGCAAGAGATGAGTCAGCCTTAACCTGAGCAGTATGTTGATGTACAAGAGTTACTGTCTCATACTGTAAGTTCCAGAGACCTCTCTTGACAGAGAATGTCACAGAATGTGACTTTTTTTTATTGTTATATAAAAACCAGACTGTCCCTGTGAATTTTTCCTCCATTATGCACCTGATCTACATACCGGTACGGATATGAACTCTGAAAGCCCAATGTCATTATAATTCTTGACTAATACAGCTTTCACCCGTGCTTCCAGCACCCTGCTTAACACCTGTAGCAGGATCTACTTTCATACAAATGCAAGAAAAAAAAAAAGTTGTGTTTCTCCTCTTACTGAAAGTGTTATTTTTTCACAGTAACAGGTTCTTACTCTTCATGACATCTCTACTTATTTACTCTCGTGTGCAGAATTACACTGAGCACGTAGTTTTGTACATCATGAGTGTTTGTAAATAGGGTGCTCAGGGGGATAGGATGCTCCAGCTTGCATATTCTTTGTACAAAGCAGAAAATGCCACACACAGACACACTCTTTCAAGATCCTCAAGGGTTAAAGGTAAAAATGGAGCAAAGGGATAACAGAATCATCTCAAAAAGATGTATAATTATTTGCACTTGAAATGGGAATGCATAATAAACAGTTTGTGAATCAGAAGTGCTGTGGACTTCAATAAGAAACATTCCTATTATTCTCAGGTTGACTAAATAACTCATAGCAGTTAAAAACTTTTGAGATCTGCACCTTCTTTTAAAAGAAAATATTTCATATTTTTAAATCAGGTCAGCAATACTAAGCTGCAATGGTGAAAGAGCACTGAGCAAGTGTAACTTTGCTTGTTTTTACCTTACACTTTGATTATTCACTTTTTCATCTGTGAAATCTGGTGGGTACTTCCTGGTTCAGTGAAGATCTGTCTCAGAATATGGCTTTACTCTGGCTTTCTCGTTGTGACCCATGTAATCTATAGTATTTCTGATTCTGCAGATATATTCACTGAACCAGGAACATACAAGAGAATGTGTAGAGAAGGGGAAAAACCTTTTATTAAAAAGCTGGATTTATTTTAAAAAAATAAACAATTATGCTGACTTCCAACTTCAACATGATTACAGAACTACTTATCATAGATGTTGGTCTTTCCCTGTAGTTTAAATTTTACTCTTCCTTGTGAGACTTATTTATTGCATCCATGAGCCGTTTAATTGATTTAGTCTTTTTTAAAAAATACTCTCATTAGTGTCACACTGTCCTTCTAAGACTTAGCTTTGTACCTAGGATCCTTACTTGCACAAATATATTAGATTTCCCAAATAAAATTACCTCTTAATTGCCTTTCAACTATGAGCCCTGTATACTAATCTATTATGCTTGTTTTGCCAATTTACACATATAAATATCCCCATGTATACAAAAGCTGTATTTGGTGATTAGAAAATTAGCTTGACAGGAAAATTATTTTATTTCAAACTCTATTTAATGATCTGTTTGTATTCTAGTTGAGTACTTGGGCATTTATTAGAAGATCTTGTTTTCCACTGGGTGTGAGATGATGACTCTTTGGCCTCTGCAATGACATTACTATTTTTAAAGAGATAGGAAATCAGTAGAATGGGGGAGAAGAATGCAAATATTGCTTTCTGAATAAATTATAGTCTAATCATCTGAAGAGGTGGCTGGAGAGATTTGAGTCTTGGTGAAATCATTGTGAAGGATTTGAGTTCTAAGTTACACATCTTTGTCTGGGAAAGCAAGCTTAAAAAGATAGGACTTACGTTAAGAATTGGATCATAACTGCATATTGAGAAAGCAGCTTGGTAGCTTCAGGAGATTTATGAAGAAAGAAACTACATGGAGGTGACCTGTCATAAGTCATCTAAATAGAAAGTGTTTTGCGTTTTCTTTCTATTTCTGTTTGCAGGTTGCTGAGACCATTGGAAGTATGCTTTTGAATTTGGAAAGTCTGTACATTCACTTTATATTGTTTCTAGTAATTCAGACTATATATAGAAAAAGTTGTCTTGTCTCATGGTCTTTGAACTTGAGGGTCCTTTAAAGGGTGGGAATTGATCTACAATTTTAGTTCCTAGTACAGTTCTTTTCAATATTCAAATTGTAAAAAGTAGGTAGCAATGCATAAATAAGAGTGAAATAAATATCTGTTGTTAGCAAGGAAATACCTTGACATAGGGTAAGGTAATATAGAGTGCCTGATCCCTCCAAGTCCTAGAAAATAATTATATCACTATATAAATCTTGAATCTTGATTATTGATCATTTCAGATGAAACTTCTAAATAGAGAATATCTAAAACACTGGTGAAAGAGTCCTGCATGCACTGAAGACACATACACAAATGTAACTACATGGAATTGGATGTTGTCCTTGCCCAGGATCAGCATATCTGTTGCTAATAAGCAAAGCCCAGATGAACTAAGTAAAGCTGCCTTCTCCTCTGCTCTCTCTACCTTGCTGTCCCCACATGATTTCTGATTTAGGATGCTGGAGTTAGTTATGTTATTGGGCTGTTATTGGTCCAGATATTAATTTTAATAGTGTTGGTGAGGACTTAAAAAGATACATTCAATATGATGCAATCATCAGCTCTTGTAAATGTATTTTTTATCTTTTATTTCTGCATGTTCATTTTATATACATTTTAGCTCACTTGGAAGCAGTTCTAAAGTATTAATTATAGACTGCAGCCAATATTAATTTTAGACTTCAACACACCTAGATAATTTATTTCAAAACATGCTACCAAATCTGCTTTATTTTCCAAGATTGTGTTTTTCAGACCTAAGCCAACAGTATTGTTTTGGTGAAAGTATCACCACAACTTTTTCTGCAGTCAACATAAATGAACTGCTAATATTGAAACTTGTTAATCTAACATGTATTTTGATCCACAAGAATGTTATTCCTTCTTTTTAACCTTTGTTTTTTCTTACACTTTTCCCCACAGCATTCTTTACGTAATTCTGACAGTCATTCAAATTGGGAAAACGGGTAAATTACCACGGCCAAAGTAAAATAAAATGGCATAAGGAAAACCAATTTCAAGTTTTTGTCTCAGAGAAACACAATATATTTGTATTTGAAAGCCTGAAAACAAGATAGAACAAAAAGAGAACTAAAGTGTGATTGACACTTAAAGAAACTACTGGGGTTTTTTTGTGTTCAATTATTGATGCTTGGAGGTCTTGCTGATACTTTTAAAATATTTAGTAGTTATATATTTGAATTTATTTAATGAATAAAACTCAGTATCTTGTTCTATAAGTAAGCTCTTCACATTCTGCAAATTTGTTCCCAGACTGCAATTTTCACATAACTTTTAAAATAGGAATTAAGCCGGGCTCAAATGCGCTCTTTGCCCAGAGGCGAGTGTTTTGCAGCATTACCTTGGGAGAGGGCCTGTGTTTGGAACACTGCAATGCCATGGGCAGTGCACGCAAGGTAACTGTGTTTGTTTTAATTAAAGATCCTATTTAAAGAATCAGCACTCCTTGATCAGACCTGGTGGCTTTCCTGGAAGACAGGAGAAAGAATTTCCTGGAATAATTACATATTCTCCCTAGAGTAAAGCAGATTTCTTGGTCTCATTTGCTACTTCACATTCCTTAGCCTGCTTTCCCATATTTTTATTATTTAAAAAAAAACACTCTAGATGTAAAAAAAGGTTGGGAAAACGTGCAACTGCTTGTATCAAAGCTGGCTAGTGAATCTGGTATGCAGTGAGGATAAGAGTTGCTTGTGCTCTATTTGACAGTTGTTTTGCACGGTACTGTATGGTATTGTTTGGAGGGAAAAGGCCAAACTTTGCCAACCCTTGTGTATTCTTCTCTGCTAGGATGCACATTTCAGCTTTAAAACCAAGTTCTGTTGTTCACTTCTCCAATCAGTTGTTAGTAAGTATGGTTCCACTGCAGGTTATGTATCATGCAAAATTACATGGGTTAAGTTTGATCCTAATATAAATTAATCTTTCTGAATGCATGCTGTTGTCATGCATTTCTCCTTTGGAGACCTTTTTTTTCTGCAGAAAGAATCCTGAAATACAAATTTCACACGCAACTTCTGTGAAGCTGACTGACTTGGCAGGGCTGAGAGGTACCACAATCAACTTAGTGTTTGTTAAAAGGCTTCCACTTGTCATAAGCTGGCTGCAGGTGCTAAGATCGTCCTCTTTGTTCTCATCCATATTCTCCCTTTTTGTTCCAGCTTCCCCATAATGTCCCTCATATCACACAAATTGTAAATTGTGTTTATACTTTGCTTATATTACTTCAAGCAATCCATTACCTTCCCCATTTGCTGGAGGTTTCCATCCCCTCAATAACAGTCACACCACAAGGACAGTTATTGAGCACTTGTGAGAGCTGAGAGGTCAGAAACCTCCAGGAGGATGCAAGAATAATTAGCTGGGGCTGGGAACCTCCTGAAGCAGGTTCATACTGGAGGCTTCTCCAACTACAGTCATGGGGGTGGCATCTCCTTACCCTAAGGAATATTCACTAGGTTGAACAGTTCGTATCCTCTTTCTTACCTCACTTTTATCCCCAAACCAATTGCTCTTTGTACATGTGGTACAAGGTTAGCAGCCCTACCAGAAGTCCTTTTCCTGTCTCATTTCCTACCATTCCTCAGACCAGAAGTTGCTTGTCCTCCCCAAAGTATTCCAATATTCTTCCCCCACATCCTTTCTCATCCTTTTTACCATATTTTAAATTTCTCTTCCTCTTGTTTGTGCTTTGCAGTTAATGTCACTAAACTGGATTCCTAATCCCAGGTCCTCAATTTATACATCAACCCATTGCAGGGTCTGTTCCCCCTGTCTCATGTCCCCTACCTCTCAAGTCTTCCATGGATAGGCGGGTTCTGCTACTGCCTGGGATAAGCCTGCAGTTGTTTACCATTTCGTGCGTTGCTCTTTGGTGCAGGGAAACACACTTGCATGCCAAATAGATAAATACCTCCCCTTGAAACAGTAGTCTAATCAGAGGTTGTAAGGCGATTCTTTGTTGATAGCTGAGAAAAAGTAATAACTGAATTTCCAGAGTCTGCATCTTTAAGGAAAAGGAACTGTAATGTACAACTTGGTTGGACTCCAGGCACAAGAGGAAATGGGCCATAGCAGTTGTGACTGTGCAGAGCAGATGTTTTGGTTGGACTGGCTATCAACCATCTGACTCATAATAAATTGTCAGTTCCAGTAAATTCCCAGTTTTCAGTTACAGTAGGTAGGATACAAGAAAACAATGCAGTTTGGATGGTGTATTTAAAGTGGTTTTTATGATAATTTTCATAAACAACCCATACTGACTTTGTAAAAAGATTAAGTCTTTTACAAAGGGACCAGCTGTAAACATTGAAGCATGCCTTTAAATGCATACTTAGTCATAGAAATTAAAACTAACAAATGGTTGTTTAGACAGTGCTGATACAATTAGAAGTTGGATTTAAAATTTTATTTTCGAGTCTTGTGATACCTGAAGTCTTTACCTGAAGTTGGTTGGGGTTTTTTTGAGGAAAAAAAAAATTCTAAATGCCTTTGAACTTCCATTTTCATCTCTTCCATGTAGTATTTTTATTTTCACATGGCCTCTTGCATTTGAGTTTCAAAAATATGTACTTAATAAAGCTTTCATCTGCACTGGCTACATAGACAAAGTGTAAGTTAAAATAAAATACCATTTATGCTTTTCTTTGTGAAAAGTTTTGTTTATTATTCTCAGTTCTCTGCAATAGAAAAAAAAAAAAAAAAGCCTATAGGTTAAAAATCGCAGAGTTATCAGGGTGGGAAGGGACCTCTAGAGATCACCTAGTCCAACTCCCCTGCTAAAGCAGGATCCCCTAGAGCACATTCCACAGAACTGCATCCAGGTGGGTCTTGAATATCTCCAGGGAAGGGGATTCCACCACCTCCCTGGGCAGCCTGTTCCGGTGCTCTGTCACTCTCACTGTAAAGAAGTTTTTCCTCATGTTTAAATGGCACCTCTTGTGTTCCAGCTTGTGCTCGTTGCCCCTCGTCATGTCACTGGGAGCTACTGAAAAAAGTCTGGCTCCATCCTCCTTGTACCCACCCTTTAGATACTTGTAGGCACAAGGCACAAGGTCTCCCCTCACCCTTCTCTTATTCATGCTACAGAGTCCCAGCTCTCTCAGCCTTTCCTCATAAGGGAGGTGCTCCAATCCCCCAGTCACCTTTGCTGCCCTTTAGGCAACAAATCTTCAGGGTTTTTTTATATCTCAATCCTCTCACACCACGTTGCTTTACTATATGTGTTTTGCACTTCCACAGCATTTTGGAGTTTTAGTCAAGGATCAGTTCACACTGTGAAAAGTATTATGAAAGCAGAGGAAACCCTTTGCATTTTTTGAGAAAGAAAAGTATTTTCAGTGTTAAATAGCATATCCATTTTTTTTCCTGTTTGATTTGAATGGGCTTTTTTTTTTTTAGATGAGGAAAATATTGTTTTTTAAAAAAGAAGTACCTGACAGGGAGGTGACAGAAAGACACCATGGAAATCTATATTGGATCTTTTACTTTGCAGTGTGCTAGAGTTTTGGGTTTGTTTTTTTTTTTTTTACTATCATGCTTGAGCCTGTTGTGGAAAAACTAATACATGTGTATTACCACATGCTTAACGAATGATTTCAAACATTTTTACAAAGATTCAGTTTTTTAACCTCAACATTCCTGTGGCCCAGGATGTGCTCTCCGTTCAGTGGAAGTTCATTTTAATAATACCCTCTGTAGAGTCTTGTGTGGAAGTAGTATTGCAGTGTGGAAGTTCTAACCTCTATACAAAATTGTCATTCTTAATTCTTTTACAAAATCACATGTGGGAAACTGTTCTTTTCTTCCCCACATACTTACATTTTTCTTAATCTATATATTTTATATACTTATACATTTTATATATAAATATAAAATATTTTAAAATAAAATCCTCTAACACTAAATGTTGGAAGTTGAATATAAATTATGGCTACTTAAATATTAAAAAATGTGTTCAATATTAAAATGTGTTCAACAGCTGCTTCTTTTTTTTTCTTTTCCTAAAAGGGAAGAATATTGCCAAAGCAATTGGATGTCACTCTCTCTTTTGGAGCCAACTGAAAAATAAAAAGAGAGGTGATTTTTGCTTTGCTGCTCTGTTTAAATCTGGCCGGTTCTTTGAAAGAAGTACGCATGTAGAAATGGGAAAGGGGAAGATGCTGCCTGGGTGGATTTTGATAACAAGCATTAGGACAACCTTTGCCTTTGTACACTTTGGTGTAAGCGAAGGATCTCAGCCCCTGGGTGGGGAAATGTCATTGCCTGGTAGCATAAGGATTCATCATCTCACCTAGTCACTAACAGGTTTGTAGATATGACCAGGAGAGAGGTCACTGAAGGAGTTAAGTTGTGACTGCCGCAGGCAGCATCAAAAAGGGCTATTAGTTGAAAAGCTTTCCACAGTTTATCTGTAAGACATGTGGTTTTGCTTTAGTTTTATAAAGGGCAGTTGTAAAGACATGCTAGGGTTGAATGCAGTTCCACCAAGCAGATTCTTGCATAAATAAAAGTAACAAAGTCTGAAAGGAATAAGCACTATTGTGTTGGGTACAAAGGGTCTTAATTGTAAATCTGTAGCCACCTGAGCAGTAAGGTTGAGCAACTTCATGGTGCTACTTCATTGCATCTTTTTAAAACCTGCAGGAATGCTGATATTTTGCATCTTTTTTAAATTACAGTTTTCACTTCTGAGGCATGTGGACCAAAAATATGCAGTGGTGGCTACAGAAGAATGCAAATTTCTGTACTCAAACTCACATTAGACAGTAGCCTTATGAGTGTAATGCAGTGCTGTGCTGGCAGCAGCAGTGGTATTTGTATTTGTTATACACTGACATGCAAATATACTGTGATGATTTATGTTGTTGTGTGGGTTTTTTTCCCCTGATACGAGTCTTCATATTAAAGAAGCCACTAGTGAGTGTAGGAAATACAATGTAATATTACTGTATGGATTAATGGATGTGGGTTGGTTGTTGTTTTTTTCCTTGTTTTGATTGTCTTTGATCAGGAGGCACCTGGATGATGTTCTAGAAACTGCTCTTATGCATGATGTCTGTGTGTGCACACAAGCTTAAGCACTATGTGTAAGATTAAGTAAGTTTGGGTTTGTCCATGGAACTTGTAAAATACATGTAGGTTATCTTCTGTAAAAACAAATTATTTTAAAATAATTACAAACAAAAGAATAATCTTGGAAGAACTGTATGTATGCATGGGCAAGTGTATTATGTACTTGTCACCTCTTGAAGAATGCCCATTATTATAAAACTTTTAAAATCAATAGCATTACTGCCTAATTTGTCTTAATAGTTCTTTTCATTTGTTTGTCAATTAGCAAATTGGTGGGAAAGAGCCAGTTAATGCCATACTGAGATTCAGGAGTGAAAGCTGTTCCTTGTTTAAATTTTTCCTTAATAATGCAAATTTATTAAATACTGGGAGAAAGGTGGGGGGGGGGGGATTGTTTTTTGTTTTATTTGTTTTCCTGAAAAAGGTTTTGTAATCTGTGCTTGTACTGTAGAGAATAGTACCACTTGAAAATGGAATACTGAAAGTAACATTATGGGTCATGCAGTCTTGTCTGTTGCTATTACAGGCATCCATGTCATATAGTCCCATCCATAAACATGCCATCTGTACCCCGACATCTAGCTTTTAGTCCTCACCACTCGTATGGAGTGTTGTCCTTCAACTGCAGGCTAAAACCGTGTTCTGATTTCCAGTCTGAGTGTGCTCCTGACTGTCATGTAGGCATTTCTAAGAGGACGCTTTCAGCTGTCAGAAATGAGCTGCACACCAAGGCAGAACCTAAGAAAACACTGTGAGCTGTCTCATTTTTCATCTAAGACAATTAGGCTTTTTTAAGACCCATTCTTCCCTGCAGCTTATCACTAAATGTCTTGGCATGTTGTGTTCTGCACGTAATAGCTGGTATGCAGCTAGTCTCTCTGGACAGTAACAATTTCAGTCCTGCCAAAGCTTCAAATGGCACGAGATTTTCTTCCTGAAACCACTCAGCAGTCACTTTTTTTTCTTTTTTTTTTTTCTTTTTTTCTCTTTTTTTTTTTTCTCCCCTGATAAGGCAGGATCTCCTAACAATGTTTTAGTGGTTTGCATGTTCCTTCCTCAAAGCTGCTTGTGGGACAGAGCATACCAGGGTACACTGCACCATCTTGATCCTGCTTTGAGCACGTATCTGCTGGGTTATCTATTTCCTCTCATATTTTTCCAAAACGGATAAAAACAAAAGCATCTTGGCAAGTTGCTATGTACATATGCACAAACACATTAAAGGACTTCTTTGTGAGCAGCAAGAATTACTTGCTGTCGATGAAGGTGACTGCACTGCTAACTAGAGGTCAGGAGCTGGAATGAAGTTGTGTGTAGCAGAAATACACTTGTTCATGCTTATGTGATTTATGAATTGGAGAGATGTCAGGTCCTAACCAGAAACAATTTGTTTTATCTGATCCTAAAACTGTAGCTGATTGTTTTGATACAAAGAGAGTGTAAACTGTAAATGTACTAAGCTTGACTGTCACAGTATTTAGCACGAATTCTTTTCCTTCTTACAGTAGTTTTTAGAGTATACAGTCTTTGCTAAAAGTAATGCCTGGGTTTAATTTGCAGGAAACCTGGGGACAATGACTTCTAGATACAATTTCTTTATGTCAAAAGTGTTTTCCATCCACAAGAGATGTAGGAGTTAGAGTACAGCAGAAAATTTGGACAATATACTACTTTGAAAAATAACAAATATAAAATCTGTGGTCAGTACTCATTGATATTATAATATTTTTTAAAATTCTGTGGCATTTGTTTCGGGTACTAGTGTTAAACCAAGAATTCTTAAAAATTAAATTTCCGTCTGTAATGAGATATGTAGCTAAGCTAATTGTGGAGGAGCTACACTACTGCACACTTACTTACCCAGTAATCTTATTTTGATACTCTAAAGGAAATTAAGCATGATAGAATATCTTTTAAGTGCTAATATAGTAAGAGGTAATACATTTGAAAATTATTTTTCAATATTTACACATTACATTCCTCACTGAAGTATCTCCTAAATAAATTGGTATTTGACTTATTAGTTGTTATCTGTGAGCTTTTAACTCGTCAGTTTCTTATTTGCCATTTTATATATACATTATTTTTTATGTACAGGATGTGAATGAAGATCCTGGAGAAGATGTTGCACTTCTCTCTGTTAGTTTTGAGGATGCAGAGGCTACTCAGGTTTTTCCTAAGTTGTATCTGTCCCCACGTATTGAACAGTGAGTAAGACAGTTTTTTTCTGGAGTGTTCATTCTTTTTCTTCTTTGAACTTTTCAATTTTTCCCTGATGTATGTGAGAAATGTTGGCTAGTTGATAACGTGCTTTTGCTTTAAATTGCTTAAAGTCATAAGGACTACTGCAAGTGTGTGTGTGATGGAGAAATGATAGAGCTTCTTTCAGCTAGTTCTGTGTTTATGGTTTTATTACATATGGATGAAGATAAGTCATCATTAGCTACATGTGGTATCCTTGTATCATCATATTCCATGAAAACTATGCTGTGCTCTCCTGTAGCAGCATTTTTGAGTGTCTCCTATGGTACAGCATGCCAATAACGTTTTTGTGGAGGAATCTTTAATTTCCTTTTGGGAAGGTAAGTTCTCCATATAAACAGAATACCTTTGAATAAACTATTGCTGTGTAGAAGCTGAAGTTTAAAGTTAACTGTGTTTCAGAAATTAACAGCTTAAATAAGTTACTGGTTTCAGGAGGTATCTGAATGTTTTACTTTAGGATTGTTGAACCTTACTGATCTGTTTGCCAGTTCGCAAACAGATTTGCTGAGAAACAAATTTTTGCTCCTAAAATGGAAAGATGAAGATTAGAAATCAGTCTACTTTAATTAAATTTTTCTTACTCCATTTCTGGAATTAAGGAGTGTCTTTATGTTCAGTATCTTTCCCTCAGTATCTCAGTGTTGTAACATCGGCTTCAAAAAAGTGACCACATTAGACTGTTCAGGTATACAACAGTTAAGCTGGTCTAAATTGTTTAATTTGTTTTTCTGGTTAATGCTGTAGTGGCTTTCCTCTGAAGTGGTAATGACACTTCTGGGTAGAGAAGAAAAGATGGAAAATGCTGACTACCACAGTTTTATAATAACTCAGTGATAAAGTTTGTGAAGTAACATGGTATCTTGGCATTTTGCACAGCAGAGCGTTGGTCTGGATAAACTGTTGGATGCAATTTTAAAAAACAAAACCCAAGATTTGACTTAGATAAAGGCATAAGACTTCCCAGATATTTTATTTATGAAAACCTAGTTTACACATGCAAACACACACACAATACATTTAGTAGCTTTTACATTTTCATCTTTTTTATCAGTTCAATACTTTTTTGGCAGCATTAGTTGAGGGAGCAATTGTAGTCAAACATGTATATATCCTTCCATGTTCCAAAGGATTCTTCTGCTCAGCTGTTGTTGAAAGCAAGTGGGTTGTCACTATTTCCCACTGTATTTTCAGCTCTAGTCACATAATGACTCTTAAATGTCTCTAAGGCCACCAAGGTACATCTGTCCGAATGACCCATGTGCTAATGAATGTGCTGCTTATTTTCCCACTTTCAATAGTATCTTTAGAAAGATGCTAACCTCTTGAAACCAAGCAGAATAGCAATACAAAGGAACAGTTAGTCTTTCTAAAAGTATTAAATTTTCTTTCACTGCCCTAAAGAATATCTGATTTTACATGTGTGATGTAGAGCATTATAGCAGAAAGATACTTGGGTGGTATTAGTACATATCTGACATGTCTGATGTATTTATGGCTTTGTTGTTTATAGCTTATGTAGTCATGTTAAAATCATCCCAGTAAACCCTGGAGTTCCATACCACACCTTGTTACCTTATCTGTCTATCAAATTTGAGATTCTTGACTCATAACTCAATCTATCCTCTCGCATTTGTAAGATACTCGTCACAGCATTTGGATACTGGTAGCCCATACTACCAGAGTTGCTTGGGAATTCTTGAACCTTCCTTTATTCTACTGGTGACTTTTTATGTGCCATGAAAATTTGTATGGGTATGTTTTCAATGTTTGTTCGATTGCACTTTAATAACACAGATACAGTTGTCTCTTGTTCTTTCCCAAATCCAGTCGCTACTCTGTTTAGTAGGGTCTAGATATTTAACTTTCCAGTGTTTGGGAACTGAAGCAACAATGTGTACTTCTTTATACTTTTTGCCAAAAGTACAAAAAACCCTCAAAAAGCCCTGAGGATTACTTTAATGACTTGAGGCTATGGCATGTTACATTTGAATTGTGTTCTGCTTATAAAAGTTCTTCCCTGCTGCTAACAGTAATTGCATCTACAAAAGCCATGTAAGCAAATTACCAGTGTATTTTTTTTATGCAGTAGATTTTGAGGTGGAGTAAGTAGTGGTTGACAGTTCCCAACATAACATTCCCAAGTACTCAAGAAAACAGGAAAAATACCAAATTCCCACAATTATTTTGCTAATACTAAACTCTGTTCACCTTAGGAAGAACGAGCAAACAGGAATAGCATTTTCCTGATGCATGAAAAAGCATTTTCAGATAGAAATGGTTCAGCTTTGTGGAGAAATCAGCACAAAGGGCCTGTTTGTGTAACGGGTGTTATCTCCTGCTTTCTCAAGAGGTTTCATTGCTTTTATATTCTACCATATAAACATGCATTCCCACATTGTGTTTTCTAAAAATGATACATACCCACACATCTCGTCAGTGAATTTAAGCCCTAGCAATGTGAATACAGTGTTTTTGCTTTGAAGGGTTATTGTGAAGCAGATTTGCTCTATTTTTAGATGGACGGTAAACATAATAATGGTGATGACTGCTCTTGGCCATAGACTCTGCAAAAGAGGTTTGCAAAATGAGGGAAATGTCCACTTTTTAAGAGCTGGGGCTAAGTTAGCTTGAAAAAGCTCATATATTAAAGAAACAGGTAAAAATGCAGTAGAGAAGTACTGTGGCTCATTTGAGTCAATGTCAGTGTTCCACTGACTTCCGTGGTGTCTGGCAGCAAGAGTGTCAAGTTCAATTCTTACAGTAAAAGAACAACACCGCACTTAGGGATGGGAAGCATTTGTGTTAGTTTGTAAAAATCTCGGCAATAATTATTCATAGCTCTGTGTGGTTTAATTATTTCATTAAAAGTTGCTAATTTAAAAATGCCTTTAATTATTCATTGTTCAAAACACAGTAACAGCAATTTCTATTTAATGTTTCCTCAATTTGAAATCAATCACTTAAAAAACCTTTAGTTTTATAATTTTAAGAATTCTTACTCTTTATTGCACTGTATGAGTAAGCAGATGCCAGCAACAGTTGCTTTTAATGATTTCAAAAATTAGATTAATTAGAGTGAAATGGGGTGTATTTACGATAGATGTCTTGTTTAAAAAACTGCCATCATAACTGCAGTTCATAAAAACAAGTTTCTGCACACTTCTGGAGGAAGTGGTAAGCTGGGGGAGCGTGCAGACTGACCACCCAACTTGAGAAGATGGTGCTTGTTGAGCATCTGTGAGTATGTCCTCAGCTCATCCTGCTCCTCCTCCTTGCACCAGGGGCATGGGACTGGCCACAGGATGCTCTGCAGCCCCTGCTGAGGGTTGCTGTGCTTTGGGGAAAGGGTCGGAGAGCTGAGCAGTGTCAGTCAGTGCCTGAGGCCTCTCACTTGCTCATAGACCTGACCTCCCTCTGCTGCTGGGTACGCACAGATGTATTCTGAGGTTGCTTCTGCTCTCATCTGCACCATGAGCTGCTGGGATACTTACTCCTTATGTGTCTATCATATTTCCATGCATTATTCATAGTGTCTCTAAACCTGTTGGTAGGAAGCATCTTGCTTGCTCAAAGTTATCTTTCTACTGGAAGTATACTAGATAATTCATACTGAAAGGAAATTGGCAATAAAAATAGCCATAATATCTTTGGTTTCCATTTATTGAAGGTCACTGGAATCTTAATCCAAGGAGTCAGTGCAGGATGGAACAGCTAGTTTCTATATTAATGCTTAAAATGTGTGTCAGCGTACTACACATTAGTGTGGATCAGAAGGGTATTTTAAAAAATAAGAATTAGTGCAAGTATTTTTTTCTTTTTTCCTTCGTGAGTTGTTCATGCTAAATAAAATCAAAATGGGTTCATCTTGGTTCACACTTTAAGAAAAAAGGATGTAAGGATAGAAACACTGTTGCTCGGTGAATGCTGTGTTCCCTGAATTCACAGAAATAATCCTGCAGTAAACACTGTTGTCCTGGAGGGCTTTTCTCTGATAAATATGCGGACGTGAATATGCTAAGAAAACCAGCTGTCAGGAGAACTTGTTTTGCTTAAATGGATCAGGCTCCATGCTTAGAGGACTGAAATGGTTGGGTTTTACTGGTCTGGGAGCTGTGCCAGAGGGTTCTTTGTAACTGAGGGTGGTATGCAGAGTTCGGTGACTGCATTTAACCTTCTCGTGCAGGCACGGGAGAATAACGAGAACCTGGGCTGAACTCTTTGACTCGACTTGGATTGACAGTCAAAACACATTGACTTGTACTTCTGTCCCAGGTGTTCAGCTGTACTGGCTGTTCCTTTTTCCTCTGAAGAACACACACGGAACAATTAGTGAAAATATTTCTAGAAGAACTAAGGTTTATGTGACCGTAATCTAAATGGTGCTTTAATATTGGGCATGTTAAGGCTGTCCTTAAATGGTTCAGTTAGTGAGATTTTTAAGATGGTTTTCTTTCATTTAGAGACCAAGCAATTAGACCTAGTCATTGAGGTATGAAATACTTGAGGCAGTTTGGTGGGACTGATTTTGTTGTTGGTAATGAGGTACCAGTTTCTCTGTATAGGAGAGAAGGGGAAGTTGTTAGTGTGATGTACACTTTGTGGCACTCCAAAGCTCAGTGTTGCCTCAAGTCTCAGAGCAAAACTGAGATTTGAACGTTGGGAAGGGTTTATGTCTTCCCGGTTGTTTTGTCAGGCTTCTCTCAGATCACTTGCCTTTGTGCATTTGGTTCTGTAACCTGATGGTGGAGAGAGTAGTTTATATTATATGTACCAAGTACTATACCCTTTAAAGGATTCTTTTATATAGTAGAAAGTATGTATAGAAAATGGGATTAGTAAGAAATTACAAAAAAATAAAGAAGCATGATTCAAGACAGTCTTCTTCAGCTCCCTTGCTCTGCATGTTTCTGACTAGAGTGAAATGGTCCACAACATTTCAGTAGTTTTAAACAGATTTGCTTCCGTTAGGTACAAATCTTTCCATTAAGGCATTGCATTTTTTCTCTTGTGTACGTATAGTTTCTTTTATGCTACCCTAATTAAATATACAATTCTTTTTCATGTTATGTTGTCATATGCTGTGAGTATGCCACTTTCATTGTAATAATCTGTTTCAACAAAAGTATTTCTAAGTACTCTTGTAAAGCTGTATTATTCTAAAATCTCCTCCTCAGCATTTTTACTGTGGTATCACTGCTTCTAGGTGTATTTGCCCTCATAGAAACAGAGGTAAGGAAGGAAATAGAGAACGAAGTAATTTTTCTTTAGGATGTCACACAGTATTCTTCATTCTTCACTTACTGCCATTCTGACATTCCAGGTGCAGTACTGAAATGCCGTTCTCAGATATTTCCCCAAGACATCAGAGCACACATGGTAGATTTCATTTTCCATTCCTGAAATGTTTCTGTGGTAGAAAGGAAGCCTGCTGAACAGAATCAGTCCATGTTAGTACTGAACTGTTTCTGTCACAGGTGGCAGGAATTTTTTCATGCCTAAACATTAATAGGAATCTTTTGGGTTTTTTGTAAGATCTTTTGTTCTAAAGAACTGTGTGGGCCACATTAAATTCATTGAAGTGTTTTCCATAAAATTAGTTAGGCTGACCAGAGATATTTGAAACAAGGGTCATCTTTTTTTATTCTATTCTATTTAATTCTATTATGCTTGCAATATGGCAGCAATAGAGCAAGCAGGAGGCTCTGCTAGCTGGGGTGAAATGTTAACTTAAAAAATTTCTAATTAGATATTTCTTAAAAATGCAATGAAAAAAATCAGGTGGTATCTGAATTGTAAAATTTATACATAGGGAAACATAAATTGGAGTTTATCCAGGGCTAAGTTAATTGTGGTTTGAAGAATAATGTGCTGCTATTAAATACTACTTAAAAAACCAATGATATACAGGGTTACTGGGAAATCACAATTGAAGGCTATCTCTTCGGAGTGAAATAGCTCTTGCAGAAAAAAAGTGCTTTGGAGTTAAAGACTGCATCAAATTTAAAAATTATCTTACAAGTCTGAGACTTATGCCAATTTATCCTTCAAACTAATCACATGAGCAGGTCATGGAGGGCTTTTCTTTAAGTTCAAAGTTGAGCTTCTGCTGTTCAACTATATCCGTTCTCACTGGGCATTAATTACCAGAACTGACTAACAGGAGTTACAATGAGTTAATTAGATTTTTTTCTTAGCAGCAAATGCTGGGAGTATAGAAAAGCACATTTACTCAACAGTTAGGAAAACACAAATTTCCTAGAGTACGTTTTGAACCCACTTTTGTTGACGCGTGGGTATTTTTCCCAGTTCTTGATGTAAATTGAAACCCACCACTACAGGCCACAATACTGTCTTTTAACAGAGTACCCTTTACTGAAGCTGCTTTTTGCATATTTGGGATGTGTGGCTTGCGTTTTGAATATGGTGACTAAGTCATTTGTTTTCAGAGAACTTCACTCAGTTGCAATCTGTATATTACAGTGTTCTGTCTTCAGATTTTTCCTATCTTGTTATTTAAAACAGTTAGCAAAAGTTCAGCTACTGTTTAATGCTTGCGTCCAGATGGTCATGTTCAGTGGGTACAAATTTTTGACCACTTGAAAGTTAAAAGTTAAGGATTTTCAGATAAAACCTCTAAAAAATGTGAAATGCAGAATTGAGTTGTATGTGAAAGGCCTCAGGTTTAATTACGTCTGTTGTCACCGTCTTCCCCTCCAACTGGGGAGACCTGGCAGTAGCCACTGGCAACCACATTTCTGCATTTTAGTGGGGGATGTAATGCCTTATGGAGCTTGGATTGAGGATGGCAGAGGAACTGCTCTGCAGGGACACCGACGGGCAGGATGCAGGCTGTAAGTGGAAGGATCTTGGTTGCGCCATCTGTGTGAGCAAAAGCAAGGACTGAAGTGCATTCTTCAAGATTGCCAGAAGGCCTCATTCCCCTGCCAACCTGCCTTTTTTCCGTAAGTTTCCTGACCTCACAGTAGTACTAGGTACCACCTAACAGTTTTCTTTGCATTTCACCTCCCTCTTTCCTGCCAGTAATCAGTGGCACTTTAAGCTTAATGTCTTCTTGATAGCAGCTTTACACCTCCCTAGCTAGCTATTGTAGGAAGATGCCATTTTTTAAAATAAACCCTGGCTGATTGTTGCACTACTGGGTTTCTGGGGGTTTCCTTTTTTCTAATGATTGTCAAGAATGTGATTCATTTTATTGCTGGTTTAATTTAAGGTACATGAGGTAGTCACAGTCTGTCCTGCTGCTTAACCACATGAGCTACTTGATTCATGTGAACATTAGCCAAAACCCTGTTTTCTTCCAGCACTTGCATGCTGGACTTACCTGGAGAACATGTGTAAAAGACATATTCCCACATATGAGACTTTTGGTTGAATAATCTTTTTCTAGGTAACAGAACTCTCTTCAGAAATACTAAGAGCATTCCTCTGGGGAATTCCCTTATCAATTCACAAGGATTTGTTGAATTGTACACCCAACACAGGCATCCTGTAACTATATCAAACTTTATCTTTCTTTAAATAAAAGTGCAGATTGTAGGCAGCTTAGTAAACTAATTATTTAAATGGAACTAAGTTGATCTGTTTTATAGGTTTGCTTTATGAAAAACATGTAAATAAATCTTTGTCGAATGCAGAAACAGCCAAAAACGTAAGATTGGAGAGCATCTTTCATTCCTTGACAGTGATCACATCTTGATGTCTAGCAAGGGATTAATCTGCAACCTGGAAGAAACACACAGAGGTAGTTAGAGTTGGCCTGTGGGCCACCTTACATCCAAGGATTTGCATATTCCTTTTATATTTAAAGAAACTTGCTTTTATTTTTTTCCTGTCAAGAAAAAAAAATGTGTACCTTTAGTCCTCTTTTGTACCTAAAACAAATATTGCTGTTTCCTGCTCTCTTCCATGGCAGATCAATTAATTCCTCTGCTGTCTTCAAGTTTTGACAAGCTCCAGCTAAACGCTGCGGCCTGCCTCTGAAGTTTGCACCTTGGTCAAATTCAAAATCGGTATCAGGAGAAGATCTGTATGTTCAAGATCCTACTTCTCACCCTGATTTTCATTCGAAGAAGCCCCAAGAGCTTGGATAGGGAGGAACTTGGGTGTTCTAACAGGTCTTTGATCTAGATGATTTAAGAGCCACAACTCTGGTGTACACTGTGACACACACCTGCCTTTCATTATTTTGGTTTTTTGGGTTTCTGAACATTTTTTTGTGCAGTCTTTGCTATATCTAGTGAAGAAAATTTGGAAATGCTTATTTAAGACATTTATCAAACATGACATGTGGTAGCAGTATTTTGAAATCCTTTCATTTCAGTGGGTTTAACATCAATTTCTGTCTTTTTGATTTCTATGAATCTTGTAGCCAATGTGTTAATGGAAAAAAATACCCACACTTTTTAATGTATAATTTGGAAAACACACGTGTGAACCATGAATATTATAGAATGTAATCACAGATCTCATGTGTGATATTTAATACGAGTTTGCAGTATGTGTCAAACATCCAGCGGAGAAAGACAAATTAAATTTGGCAGGAACTGAAAATTTAGACTATGAAAATGTACATTCTTTGTTGGATTTTAAAACAGAATTGTTTTAAGCTGGTTTCTGATCAGGGGCCACTGAAAACACATGAGGAGAAAACTTCTGGGATTTAACAGTTTCAGTGGAGGAGACTCTCTTAGTACCAAAGCTGCAGACACCACAGTGCAGTGGAAAAACCTGTACAAATAGAGCAAAACAATTCTGCTTGCAGATATTTGCTGTAGAAGCCAATAAAAGGGCTGTGCTCTTCTGTGTGGTTTAGTGATGTCAAGCACTACTTGCTGGAGGCAGCTGTGCTACTGCAATGCTTTCCTGACCTTAAATAGCCTATATGCTGGCTAATGCAAGCATTCAAATATAAATACAGGGCACATAAGGACAGAAGGAGGCCAGAAAAGCCATCTAGGCCCCTTCTCTCCCCTGAATTAGTCAGTGTCTTCCTCAGTATTCTTCTCTTTTGGTGTTGGTCCAAGATATTTACAAAACCGTTTAGACTAATTGTTTCCTTGTGTTCTCTCAGTACTGTTTATTCCATATGTTAAGTACTGCGTGCAAAGCAGTTCTGCTCTTCAGCGCGGCTGCTGCTTGCTTTCCTTTCCTTTTCCTTTCTTCATGGTTGCCTTCAATAGTAAGCCAAACATCTGTGCAACCTCTGTCTATCCTAGGAGGCTGCATGGACCTCAAGGAGCAGCAGCCCACTACTAGAGAAAGTGGGACATGATGGGGCATTTTGTGGAGGTGTTTCCTTCAGGTCATGTTTTCAATCTGCTTCCCAGATTTCTTAAATCTTTTTTTCCTTTTATTCTGTAATTATAAAATGGTTAGATGGCATGTATGTGTAATTACATAGTGATCTTCTTCATTTATGCCATTGCTCAAAGATTGCCTGTGTTTCTTTTGTAGCCATAATGAGGACTGTGTAACTTGCTTCCTACTACCTCAAATCCGGTTGTTTTCAATTCACTTACCTACCACTTAAGTTCCTCTTAACTGCCTTCTTTTTTTTTTTCTTTTTTTTTTAAGTTCCGTCACTATTTTCTGGTTTCTGTTTTGACCATTTGTGTTTAGCTCTGCACATATCTCTGAAAATGTGGTTCGTTTTCAAGAAGTGAGCCTCTGTTTTTTTGCACGTCAGGTAGCATTTTTTCCTGCAGTTGACATAGAAACCGTGAGGAGAGTTGAATGATGAAAGTAAATCTTGACAAAAGAAGTCTTGCTTAAAGTTTAGACACTGAGTGATGGATGAAAATCTAGCAACCCTTTTAATCGTCCTTCCTACAGAATCAGTGTGCATTCAGAACAGTCATTTAGTGCTGGTTTTGCCTTTGTTCTCTTCTTTTAAAACATGTTAACAGTATTCTATCATAAAAATGTTTATTTCAAGTTTATTTTCAACGCTCTTTGAAATGAATTGTTTCTATTTATCAAATGAGAGAAAGCTTCAAGAAAAATTCCATTTTTGTTATATTTGTCAAAACCTGGGTTACATACCACTGAACAACCTTTTTTCCCCTCCTTGACAGTATTCTGTTTAGAGTACATGTCTCAGCAGTAAGTGGGTTCAAATTTCTCAATACTTTGAATATCTATGCTGATTTTGTTTTTTCAAATAATTTGTTAAAATTTTGCAAGTTTTATCAAATTTAGAAAATACATACAGTTCCTTAACCTGTGATAACTATAGCGGTTTTGTAGAAAACTCGTGTTCAGCAAATAAGTGGTAGATTTCACATCAGAGTCGTAGAGCTCTTTGAAAAGAACTCTAAAGCATCCAGCCCAGCTTCCTGCTTGGCGTGGGACTACCCCTGGGTCAGGCTTTGTGTAGCAGAGCCTTTGTCTGGCCACATCTTGAACACTTCTCACAGTGGAGATCCTATAGCCTCCGTGAGGCTCTGCTGTCCTCCTAAGGGGAGGAGTTCCTCTGAAAGTCCTGTCTCAACATCCCAGGGCCTCAGTTGGCCTAGTCTTTGAGAACATTAAGGTCCCTCTGGATTAAAGCTGCACAGTTTGTTGTAGGAGTGTTACACAATGTTGTTAACAGTGTGCCATTTATCATGGTCGTGTTGGAAGCAAGGGACTTTACATTCTTGAGCTACCATTCCTCCATTTCAGCTCTGAATCAGTAACAGAAGCTCTCTTAACGCCACTTGCTTCCCCCATAAATTGTGGTTCTCTGGTTAGTCTCATCATGCTTCTCCAGCAGCACAGGACAGTCAGGTGTTAAGGATATTTTTCTAGCTAGACGTTGCTCTGGCTGGAGGTCCTGATGACCTAGTATAAAGTTACAGTAAGTTACCATCTCGCTACTAACACAGTAAAGGCATGGCATGAGTTTGCTGCATTCTGACAGGTATCACCATTACATGTTCCTTTGGGACTAGCTAGTACGAGACACAATTTAGAGCAGTGCAGGGCAGTATGGGGCCAAAAATGAAAGAATTTGGGTCAATATTGAGGGTGGTGCTATGCCTTGCCACACCAAGGCACATAATACGGGGATATCTCTTTTACTTATTTTTTAGCTGTGTATACTGAAGGCTTCTAGTCTCTTTTCAGTACACAAATCCTAATTTGTATTACCCTTTCTTAAATCTCATATACTGTAGCAAAATTTTTTAAAAAATAACATGAAATAGAACAACTAGTCGCTAGCAGCTAATGATCTTGGCAGTACAGCTGGCATTGTTGAGTACTTTCAATGTACAACAAAGCATGCTTAAAATGCTAGAAAAAAGGGTTGATTTACCCTGGTTTTATTTGTTATACGAATGCCATGGAAGTCTAGCATTCTATTTTTGTTCATCTACCAATCTGTTCAGCACATTTTGTTTAACAGTTCAACGGTAGAGTCTATATGCAGCCACCCATGTTACATCAGACTCTGTGCAATTGGAATGTTGTTTACTTTTCACCAAGGCAACTCCCTGTTTTTTGTTAATTAATATCTAACAAGGTCCTGCAACCGACTCCCTTTAAAGTCAAGAATGTAGGGGTGATCAGGATTTATAGTAACACTGTGCTGAGGCCTTGTGGCAGCAGAGTGTTTTGTGCAATAGGCTGTCTTGAGGTGATACTCATTTAGGTGCTCTGACATGTGGTACAGATTTCTGTAGCATCTCTGTGGTTGTCATTTGAGGAGTGTACTCGAAAGAAAATGAAATTAAAAAATCAATACTTGTAGAAGTACATTTCTTTCCACCATGAAAAAGGTTGTTTTTTTTTTTATAGTTCCATATTTTTTTGAGCCTTGACCCCTGCCAGAATACATCAATAACATAAAGATACTGCAGTTGGCAAGCTGATTATAATTGTATGTTAAGACAAACAAAAATGGTCTTTTTGTTTAATTCAATTCCATCTCAAAAACCTGTAAAAATATTAGATTCTATTTTAAGAACAAATAGTAGGTAAATAGTGTTATATCCAAAATCTGCCAATTACTGGTTGTGTTTGTGTTCTCTTGGGTTTTTTTGTAAAGTTCCTTTGTTGTAGGAGGACATCTTGGCAGAGCTTCACATATGTGGTTAACTGCTTGCTGAGCCACACACAAATAATACTGTACAGTTAAGCATTTCTTCCTGCATCACCAATTTTTATTCTCTTGGGCAAGAGGAGTTCAAATCTGGGCACAGATGACAGGCATAAACCTGTCTTATTGTATTAATAACATAGAAACTGCTGCTAGCCTCCATAGTAATATTTTAAAGTTGATCTTGTGGTAAGTTTCTCAATCCAGGTTTAGATTTCATTATACCAGCAAATAGATAGATGAATAACTCTTGAATCCTAAAGGACAAAAGGAGAATCTGCTTCCCATTTTCGGTCTTGCCTGATAGGAATTCTGCTAATGGAGGTCAGAAGGGGTGTTTGGAAACCTGATGGGCAGTGATGACACAGAAACTACTTATAATATATTGACTGTGTATGCTTGTGCAGAATTTTCAGTCTCCCAGACCGCCTTTCCTTGGAAATATGAGGTAATCAGTTTGCAGAAGCATAAGTTTTCGTGTCAGTGTGTTTGTTCACACCCAGAATGGAGTTATGAAGTACAGTTGGTTTGCTTATCACTTAGATATTATAAAAAAGAAAAAAGGGAGGTTTTTTATAAATGTATTTAATCATAAAATGGATACTGTAGGTGGGAAGTTGTGTTTGTTGTTTGTTGTGAGTGAGAATGGCCTCAAGTAGTCTCTTTGTAACCTTGGAAAATGCTCAAGTAGCATATTTTGCGTAGTAGGGTCTATATTTTGGGTTGTACCACTGAATTGAACACATGGGAAAAATATATCTGTAATTTGAATTTCATTTCCTGTGCCACTGTAGTTGTGTTGGGATGACAATAATATCTGACACTTGGGAGGATCAAGTTGTGTTACAAGAACTCATAGGGAGCAAAGACTGAGCTTTTGGAAAGAACTCTAAAATTGTGAAAAGATTATGATGTTCAACGACTTGGCTTATTGTCATTTCTTGTACCTATGACATGGCATTAATTTGACTTCAGTTCTCTTCAGAATGCTGCAATAGACTTTTATAACCTCAGCATATAATTTTGCTCATGCAGTTTGAGACCTAAAACCTTAGGAAGAAAAAAGGCAAACATCCTTTGGAAATAATTTTTGTCCTTTGGAATTACTTCAGTGTCTGGGCAGTCTTGAAATGGTACCTGCTGAGGAGACTTTCACCTCAATTAATGTATCAGTCCCTCAAATTGATTTTTGAAACATCACAACTGGAGCTGTTTTAAGCTTTTTGCCCCCCAAATTCTCAAAGCCTCTACTCTGGGACATTCCCAAATCTCTACCACTTTGTTCAAGTAGCATGCTCCTCTTTTCTTGCCAGGCCTTGGCCAGAAGTTCCTTCCTTGTTCCTCTAACAAATAGAAATACATTTTTTAAACATTTTTATTTTTTATTTCCAACTAGGGGCTTTTGCTCTTTTATTCTTCCTCTCCTCCTTCCTTTGGATTCGTCTGTGTTTCACCTCCCTTTTAATGCAGATTTACATTGAAGGAGAGATGAAACTGCCTGGTCCTGAGGATCATTTAATAGAATTGCACAATTCTGAGCATTTCCTGGTAGACAGATGCTAGAGTGCTGGATTTTCAAAGCAAAATATAAAATCTTAAAATAATTTTTTAGTCTTTGGGATCTTGAAACATCTGCTCTGAGTCTGACTAGATAAATAGTAGGCTTTAGTTAGCCATTCTGCAGGCTCCCCTTGCAGTTACATGTACAGCATTTTTATTTCTTCTTGCAAAGTTAGAAAAATCATGCCATGAATTGGATATAAATTCCAGCCTTTTCTAGCTAGTGGCTAGATGACCTACAATTAGTTATTTTTAGTCCTGACCAAGAGTGCATAAATGTTCTTCAGGTTGACACTAATTAGACCCTGAATAAATACATGGTTCCTTGAAGGATAGACAGCTTTTCCAAATACTGCCCGTAGCTTTAGATAGGTCACTTTCCAAAGTAGATCTCCAAAGGTAAAGGAATTTGGAGCAGGTCTTACACAAACAGTAAGTGTCCAAGTCTGACATATAAAGACCTGGGTGTCTTCTTTTTTTCCACAACTGCTACATGGAATTCGAAGTCACTAACTAGGCAGTAAATCTGTGCATTTCAGATCCTTTTTTTCATGTACTGTCAAATTGAAAGATGAAAATAAGATAGTCCTCCCACCAATTTTGTCTCTCGTGCTCTGGAAGCATTTCAGATACGAGTCATATTAGAAACTTACGGACATGCAAAATCATGGTAACAATTGTATGTCACTGGTTTGGCAGAGTCAGAGAATAGGAACGAATGAGTTAGTTACAAGAAATAATCTAGATATTAGTATGCAGTACTTCAAATTTTGTGATGTATATAATCATGACCTCCAGTGTCTTCTGTAATACTATTGCAATCACTGATACCTAACAAAAATTTGCTCTTGTCAGGACAGTCAGAACAGAGATGCAAAGCATTTAAATATCCTTTCTGTTTGAGAAGTGTCTTTGGGTTTGTAGCTCAGGTGCTGCAAACAGGCAACACAATTTTACAAGAAACTTGTCTCTCATAAATGAATGAGATAGTTCTGTTCCTCTTGACTGCTGCTGCTTTTTTTCCTTGAACCTTTCAGCATAGGATTTCATGGTAAGTGCAAAGCTGAAGTGTCTCAGAAGGGGTGAACACCCTTACCTCTGACTTACATTATTCTACTATAACATCAGCCTTCAGGTGTTTTCTTTGTTGGAAACAAAGTGAGTTTTTTCCTCTGCTAGTCTTCTTTTTTTTTTTTTGAAGTTGTTTGTGCTTAGCTATATACCTTATGTTCTTCCACAGTAGGAAATTTCTGATAGCTTACTGCTGGGGCTTTTTCTGTATCTTACAAGATAACATCAGTTCCCTGGCCTTTTGCAGTGTTTAGGGATGGCAGAAAGTTAGTAAGAAAGGGAAGGCTGGGAAATCTATTAATTATTGATTTTTAGCTGATTTTAATGTATCCGAGAAGCTGAATGGCAACTGGGAACCACATTAGTTGTCTTTTAATTTGTTATAGACAGATCTTTGGACTGTTAGTAATCTCTTCCATGCTTTGATTTTGACAAATCTTATTTGAACTCCTGTGAAGTAGCCAAGGACTGATTTTAACTATAGCTGTTGAATTTACCTCCCATGCTTAGAGGGGATTCCTGTGGGCTTTTATCTTCAGTCTGGAGAGTTCATATGGAGATGCTTTTGTTGTTGCTGCCCTATGGAAAACTGTCATGGACTGTGATTTCAATATTGAGGTGTGCCAGTTTGCAAAACTTCACAGAAATTGGTCTATCTAGTTGTGCTTGCTAATGCTTTTACCTCAAGTTCCCATTTGTAAAAATATTTCAAGTACCATCTCAAGCTTGCATTGTATCTCTCCTAAAGAGCAAACAAAGGAGGGGAATGTTACATCAAGTAAAATGTTTGTAGTTGTCTTCCCTCCCTCTCTGCCATGTCCCAAAACAGATTATACAGAGTTAGTTGTTATCTGTCATCAGCCACATTTCTACTATTTACTGCAGTGTCTTGAAAACAGAGTGCACAAGTAGAATCAGGCAGCACTGGCTAATGACAGAATTTGTTCATATAAGAGGCCTTAGTAGAAATGTTTGTGATTGTTGTAAGACTTTTAATAACAACTCCAGCTTTGCCTGTTAGTAGATCTTCACTAGTACATAAGGGCATCTCTAAATCACTGCCATGTGTGAGTTACTTGCCCTCCTCTCTCAGATCTTGCAGCCAGCCATACCTATATTCAGCAATATCACTGTGCACAGGAATTTGCTGGGGGTGGTTTTGGGCCAGTTGTGTCCTTACTTGACTCCACCTACTCTGAGAAGTTTGACATACTCTGTTTCCCAAAGTAAATAGTGCTTGGGGTTTGGTTGTTTTGTTCATACTGTTTCATCCCCACAGAGGAATGAATAGAGCCATTTTGTAACCTTGATTCTCAGTTTACTTCCTTCACTCTCCTCTTAAAGCTCTTCACAGTATCTATTAGTGTTTCAAATTCTCTTTTAAACAAGCTCATGCCATCCAAATCGTGGTGGCATGTGAAATGTCATGTTAGGCAACTGTTGATATTGTCAGAGGGATTGTACGTTAAGCTGGGGTGGGGAAGCTAGCACAGTACGTTTTGCAAAGCTGTGCATTTTTAAAAACATCATCATGACCCCTGGCCTATCACTTGTACTTGCAAAGGAGGGCAGGGTCCTACACCTTCAGATGGGTGTTTTTCTAGATACTGCATCCAGCCTGAGTTCATGTCAGGCAAGTCAAGTCATTGTTGCAGAGCTATATAGGTCCTCAGAGGCTAATCTTTATTTATTTTAGTGTTTCATTCTTTTTTTATCAAATCTAAAACTCTTTGAAGAGCTGTACCACTTTTCATTTTGCTCATCTTATAATTAGTTACTTTAAAGCTTTCTCTGTGTCATAAAGTTCTGCCTTTTTTCCCCCTGTTAGTTCAGGTTGCACTTGGAACCTCTTTCATTGCAGTTTTAAGCAAATCCCCTCATTTAATCATATAATACTGTGACCCAGCCTTTAATTTTTTATGCTAATAGCGAGATATGTATTTGGGATTAAAATTTGTTATGTAAACTACCTTGCAGTAACATCTACATATGTTGCCCATATATGAAGAAAGTCACAGGTTTATAGAAATAGGGCTATTTTTTCCCCAGTAGTTCTTCAGCCATAGCCATTGGTGGCTCAGAGACTTTGTCTGATTTGTGTGTATTCAGTAATCCTGAATTAATTTATCCTCCAGGACTTGTCCAGCCTACCCTTTGAACATATTGCAACAGGGTTTTTCACACCTCCACTACATCCTGCATGAAGATCTATCTCCTTTTGGTTTTGAACCTGGCTCCTGTTAGTGTGGTGTAATGCTGACTGCTACCCGTGTATTGGAAGAGACAGCAACTAGTCAATGCTTATTCACATTTTCCACATCACTCATCATATTGTGATTCTGTCATACTCCTGGCCTCATTTTCTGCTTTCCAGACTGAATTGTCCTGCAGACAACTTTCTACTTCTTTCCTTATCGTCTCATGCTTGGTTTTGGTTTGGCTTTTTATTTGGTGCTGAGCAGACATTTTAACTGAACTGTCAGTCATAATTCCATGATCAGCTGAATATTCAGCTGAGTATCGATAATTTTATATTTTTCCACATGCCTCTCACTTCATATTTGTGTTAAATCTTCCACTTCTTCTTGTCATCCAGTTCTTTTCCTAAAAGCCCATTTATTGCTCTTCATGGTTGGAATTTGTCTTGACTACCCTCAATAACATGTCACCACTAAACCACCACCTGGCAGCTCACCTGTTTGCCAGGTCAATTATGGACATTTTAAGCAATGCAAATCACTACCAACTTCCCCCCTGCTGACTTAATTCTGCTATTATTATTTACTTACACTTCTTAGTGACTCTTTCAAAGAGCTGCTGTAGGTGTGTGAGACAGGACTACCCCTAAGCTGAACAGGTGTCAGTATAGCTTTTACATAGTGTGTGTGCGCGCATATGTGCTGGGTGGAAGGTTCTGAAATGAGGACACTACCATTTGCCAAAAACTTTGTGATGTCCTCACAGGCACAAAACTCAGATTTCATCAGATATTTGTCACTTCCATGGCCACTTCCTTTAACTTGGTTTTCTCTAAGTGGAAAACTTTATCTCTGTCTGAAAGCACTTGTGGTGATTCTCCTGATACAGGTGGCTCCTAGGGTACTGTTTGTTAATGTTAAATTTCCAGTGAGTTTTCCCTTGTGGTGCCCACCATCAGTGCAACAGAGAGCACAGTGCTAAAGATGCCCTGCATTGACTCCAACAGGGGACAACCAGTCTTTGAGCATCCTTATGGCAAGTTAATGGAAAGTTAAAAAAAACCCAACAACTAAGTAGTATAACTACATGCAGGAGTATCCTGTGCACTCACCAAAATGGAAACAGTTGAAAGTCACAGGGGAGTTGGAACAGTTCAAACACTTGTGAACAGCAGCATTTCTGCTTTGTGCTGGAGGGGTTTTGACCTGCTAAAGCTAGCTATCCTTGCGTAGCAGGCAATTGTTTTCCAGCAAATCAGTAGCAAATCAAACGGTGAGTAGCTTTTACTAGAAAATCTTCCGAGGCGGAACTCTGAGAGCAGGTTCCTGTTGTGTTGTTGGGTTTGTTTTTTTTCCTTCTCAGTGTATCAGAGCAGAAAAATCTGCTCAGAGTTTTCTGTAAAGTCAACTGGTGAAAGAAAGAACAGCAAGGACACATACCAGTAGTTCTTTCATTGTACAGTGGTTTTTAGGTAACATTGAGCTTGGATAATACAGGAGGAGAAATGGTTTCTGGAAAAACAGGACCCTTCCCTGACACATTTATTTTGTATTACTTTTTAAAATTCAACCTGGAGGAAGAGAGTAAAAAACCTGTTTCTAACTTAAGAAACAGTGGTAAAACTTCAGTATTTTCTGCTGGACCCTTTTTAATTTTACAGTGTGGGTGCTGCCCAAGAAGAGATTAATAAATACACAACATATCCAAAACTAAACTATAAAGACTAATATATTCTTGCTCTAGAGCTCAGGGAAAAAAAGGTCATATCTCTAAACTCAGACTAAAATAGGAGTTTGTCAGATATTTTCAGTGGTATTAAGCAACTGCTGCTTTCCAGTAAAGCTAGAAGCTGGGAGGGCTAAGAACCTTTGAAATTTGCTGCAGTTGGAAATTGCCTCATATTTTCCATTATAAATATTTTTCTTTTGTTTCTTTATTTAAAAATTCTTCAGTTGTGGACTGAGGTTTTCCATATGAGATAACTGCTTCAAATGAATGCTATTTTGAAGTTTCCTTGGGACTGGCATATTTGTCTTACCAATTCAAATTTCCTTCCCTCAGAGGCATCAGTATTTTTTTTTTCTGTGTCAGTGTTGAGTTATACCCTTCGCCAGCACCTCAGGTTTACAGATTTGTTTTTGAAATTACTCATTTGAGTAAGCACCTGTGTGCCCTAATGGTAAAGAAAGTAGATTACTGGTATGATATTAGCAATCTTGGGGCTGTGGTTAAGAAGTCATTTGTAGAAGCTCTCGCAACAGTGGTTTTGACAAATGATTTACCTAATAGGGTGAAGTTTCCTGTGCTTGCTCTTATTGTGGAGCATCTGAAGAGAAACTGTTCATGTCTCTGCATTGCATGTGCAATGTGAATTTGATCAGTTGTTTTTAACATTTTTATTTAAGCTTTCAGGTTAATGACTGGGGTTGGTTTTCGGGGGTGCTTTTTGTGGAACTGCTGTAGTTTTCTGCATAGACTGAGGGTGAGGTCTTGGCTCTGTTCCCGTTGGTAAACTCTGCCAAGGACTTCAATGGAATCATAAATCCTCCGTAGATACTTTTTGTGGTGGTAAACCATGGTTATTCGTTAAACTGGCTTCCTAAGAAAATTAATTTGCTTTCCTATAAAATTAGTATGATCATGTTGTCTGTGCATACAGGTATCTGTCATTTTTGCCCTATGAACTTTTTTTGAGCCTGCAGTCCAATTTAAAAGAAAAATTGGCAGGAAGGTAGAAGTCTTGAAAGTGCCAAGTTCCTATGAAAAGGAGAGGCAGATTCTGTTACTGCCACCTGAAGGAAAGGCCGAAGCCCTTGGGTAACTGTTCTGTGAGCAGAGATTCTATATATGGGAGAGAGAAATTGTGAATATTCATTCTAATTCCAGGAAGTGCTTCAGTCAGAATTCACACCTTATTAAGCATTAGAAAAAAACCCCTCTTTTTGGCCAAGATTTGTACCCTGAATGTATTCTCTGATATCTTACAAGGCATGAACACCACTTGGACCTTTTCCTTTGGTAAAGGCATTTAGAACATCTTTCCTGTGTGGTTTCTTTGATATTTAGTGAGTGAACTCATGCTGTGCTGTGGCTTTAACACAACTCAGTTAAAAAGTCAATCTAATACAGTGTAAAAGTCCATTGGAATCCAAACTTGGTTAGGTGTGTTGCCCATGAACTTGTTGCTGTAAATGTTTCTGATATAATATAGAAAATACAGGTAGGTAAGCATTTACTGGTATTGGGGAATAAATTAAATACAGAGATTACATCTTTGGAATATTATAAATTATGTTTACTCATAAAAACTCCTGTATAAAGAAGTAATTAATCAATCTCTAGTAGGTCATGTCCATATTAATTTGGCATTAATATTGTAACATTGCATTATATTGCCCATTGGCAGAAGAGAAACAAATTAGTGGTGTTGTGGGAACTCAAACTTTGAAATTCCTGATTCTTTGCAGGGGCGTTGGAAAAAATTCAGACATCAGAATTAGATTATTTTTTAAGACCCCCATCTGCCTCGTTATTTCTTTTTCAGCATGAAAACAATATATTGCATACAGTAGTTCCAAATCCTATGGTTCTAAGCACATTTTTATTTTAAATAAAGGCAGATAAGAACTTACCTAAGTCAACTAGGATCATATATATCATTCCCTCTTCTCCCGTACAAAACAGCTTATTTCTTAAACCCTGTGGCTCAGTCTTAATCTGAAGTGAAATAGGACATGTATAGTATCCTGGAAGTGCATCGTCACTCTGAGCTCTCAGTGAAAGGTGGAAAATCTGACAGATTTTAAGTAAAATAAAATTTGACCAGTAGCGAAAGAAACACTAACTATAGCACTAATACTGTATATATAGTAAGTAGCAGGTTTCCAGGCATCTGGAAGAAAGAAGCCAAATGAACAGAGGCTGTATACAGGAAGGTTTAGATTTAAATTCAGAACTGTATTTTGTCATTCTTGCAGGGTCAGTTTGCTATTTTCTTTTTTCCTCCAACTTTGCAGCAGACCTAAAATCTTCATAAGCTAACACATTCATTATAATTCACTTAAAAACATGCAATGATGGCCTTTATGTTGAAGGCAGGAAACAGAAGAAAAAGCCAAGAACGTATGATTTCTGAGAACTTCAGTCTTCACAACAAAATAATAACCTAAGCATGTAGAAGCCCCAAATCAGCTGTTCCTGCCCCAGGGTTAGTAGGTAAACTAGAATTCCAAAATACTATTTATGGATTTAAATAATACTGACGGTTTCATTTTTTACATTCTTTTAGTCAATTCAAAAATAACTTTTGTGAGTGACATCTTCACAATAAAAAAAAGCTTGCCAAGTTGTCTAGGTCCAAAAGCATGGGCTTCTGCAATTACATGTAGATAGTGTAGACAGTGTGCACTGTTGTCTTTGCATTTTGTAAAGTGATAAAATAGGTAGCCTGCCTTAGCCGCTAGTGTCCAAGGGATTCTATTGATGCTGTGACATTACTAGCTGATGAGAAGAAGAATTTTTGGATATTTGGAATTTTGGATAAACTGAAATTACCCAATATTAAACTTCACCTTGAAAAATGCTGAGGACCTTCTTGAGAAAGTCTGGTCATACTTAGCTTCTGAAGTAGTGGGATTTTTACTTTGGTTTTATTAGCCTGTAGTAGTATTCCTTCCCTGACAAAAGTTTTGTCCCAGATTGTATATGAATGGATTTCTGGCAGTTTCTGCACTATACACAAATTGTATAATGTGTTGTTAAAGCACTTTACAACCTGTAGGGTAGAAGGTATTTATTTTAACAAAACATATATTATTACTTGTAGTAGTGCTGTATTTTTAAATAATCTCCTGGTTGTTTTTTCTGTCGCTCTTAGCCATGTATCTTTTCTGGCTTCACTAAGAATGTCAGATTTGCACTGGGCTATGCCAAGGAAATAGCAAACATTAATTACAAGTTGTTTAATGAAGAGGTGTAGCTTTCTGAGTTAAACTGAAAGTATGGAGTAAGGTGTTTGTAAGGTTATTTCTCATTTTGCAAGTGCTTTGCAGAGGTCAGGTGTTTGTTGTTTGTTTTTTTTTCTAGCATGACCTCTGTAAGTACAAGTACTTTATGTATTTCTCAAGCCTGCAAAGAGTGGGAAAGAGTCACCATGGCTCGTTCTGCTTAATTGACCCCAGAAACTGTTGGCAGAATTGGGTTAAAACACTGAATCTGTGGCTTCTAGTGCAGTGTAGTGACTCGACATTAAAGTGGAAGATCATAAACTTTAAGAATGCACGTGTGAAGAAAAGATCCTGGAGAGGAAACTATTTAAGTTTGTACTATTCAAATATATTACTGTAGCTTTTGTGATTTATTAAATGGCACTAACACAACTTTGAGAAAGTTCTTCATGCAAGCTGGAGGTTACTAGTCATTGTGTCATTCAATGACAGGGATGGAGGTGGTAAGGAAAATCAAACTCTTCGGTAGCATAGTCTTTTCTTAAAGACTTTATAAAAATCAAACTTAAAAGGACATCAAAGAAATAAAAGTACATATCCAAAGATATACATGGATAACACAGAAGATTCCAACACTGTACTAATATTTATTGCTGGTAGAAACAGCCAAATGCCATTAAAATATAAACATTCTTAGCCAAAAATTAGAATATTTTCATTTTGGGCATAATTTTTTTTTTTCTGTAACACGTTGATAGGCTACGTTAGGTGCAATATTAAAACCACATTCTGTTCTTTAGCCACATAAGATAATTAGAACAGCCTCCTAATAATGGGTACATAAAGGACAGTGCTACCTGCCACTCCCTTTATGATGCAGTACCTTTTTTTTTTTCCTATGTATTGTATAGAGGGTGAAAAGTCGCGAAACTGTTGCAGTGATTTGAATGAAAGAAGAGTCCTGTTAGAGCTCCTTTAAATGTCAAGACAGTTAAAAGCTGATATTTGTATTTTTAGGACACCATTCATGCCGTGCAGAAGTTAAAAATAAATTGATTCCTTAATGGAAGAACTTTATAAAAGAGCACATAAAATACTGTCAAAACATCATAGCCTTCATCAGATTGAGTGATTATCAGCCTATCATCTAGAAGCCTCAATATAACTAATATTAACAATTAGATGTCAGAAAGTTGGCACAAACAAAGCATTAACATAATGGGATTTGTTACACAATTTGTCTTGGTAAATAAATCTCTGTTGACCAGTGGTAGATCTTTGACTTTGAAATATGCCACCAATCACAGAAAGGTTTCCTTGAGGTAGTTCTCATCTCTTGCGAGTTTTAATTTTAGTTTATAAAAGCACCTAATTCAATTAGTTATTTTACCTTTTTTTGTTATCCTTTTAGAGTGTATTCATAGCAGTATTAGTTTTACACTGGCATAGCCAATGCATTTTCGTACCAGTTAAAAAAGCAGTTGGTGCTTTTGATTTTGGAAAGGACAGAGGGAAGAACAAATTGAGAAAGAAAACAGAAATTGCTTTTCTAATATTTTAAGAGTGAAGGAACAGGAAAGCAAGGTTCATGCTATTTTGTATTTTAATCCATTCTTTTGTTATTCTTACTGAAAACCGCTTTATTAGTGCTTAAGACATTGTAACATTTTCTCTTTTTTAGGTTTTTGTTTGTTATTTTTTAAAAAAATTTTTGCATATCTGTAGGACTCAAGAGCCTAAAATTATAAAATAATTTCCAGAAAAAAGATACTTAATTTAGGAAGCTGTTCTTGATGTAGAATCGTAATATCTTCAGTTGCATTAAAAGACCGAACTTAAATGGTTTAAAAGCTGACAAGCTTTCTGAGATGTTCTTCTTCAACTGAAAAGGCTAGTTTATCAGAGCATCCAATATTTATTTATAAATACATCTACTTCCAGATACTGTATAGGGCACTCCATTATCTAAGCACTCAGCTTGCAAATGCACTCAAGCCCATAAACACTAATCAAACCCTTGGAAGATAATAAAGTATACTAGCTGAAAGTTTTTTGTCTTTCAGTGACCATGTATTTGAAGTGTCTAAGACAAGGAGGGCAGGCATTGAAGGCAGCCTTGCACGTACCAGGTGCAAGACTGTGCCTTTGACTCAGGCCTGACTGGTGCAGGTATGTGTGCTGTATGGATTTGTAACCTCTTCTGGCAAAAAGGATTCCTTTTGTGGAAAGGATTTTCACTCCAGTCTTGTATCTTGCAGCATCTGTTGTAATGAGACTGCTCCGTGAACAAAATCCGGACATCGCTAAAAATGAAGTCCTGGGAATGTCTGTGTTCACTTTCTCACCAACTAATAGCTACTCTAAGCTGCAAATTACACAGAATCACAGAATCTTAGGGGTTGGAAGGGACCTTGAAAGATCATCTAGTCCAACCCCTCTGCCAGAGCAGGGTCACCTAGAGTACATCACACAGGAACGTGTACAGGCGGGTTTTGAATATCTCCAGCAAAGGAGACTCCACAACGTCTCTGGGCAGCCTGTTCCAGTGCTCTGTCACTGAAATGATGAAATTACCCATTTCTTGTAGGTGTCCCTGGTTGATTTTAACACTTTTGTTACCTCTGATGTAAACCAGGGTTTCAAAGCATTATGGTTTTCTTCTGAGAATTATTCCCAATCTTCCCACCTACCAAAGGCTGCCTTTGTGTGATGTAATGCACAGGTCTGCTTCCTTCTGTTTTGAAGATAATGTATTAGGATTAATATTAAATTATATATGTTCATAGGTTCAAAACACACGCACCCAAATGCCTGTGGTAAAGATTCTGAAAGGGGCTGTAAAAACCATCCTGGCAGACTCGCATCATCTCGTTACATGAGTAAGGGTTTAACATGGTTCCTATTAGCTCTTCAAACCACAGTGGCTCTGCTTACATGAAAACCTTACATTCTGTTGCCTTGCATCCACATGTGAACATAGTTGGCTTACATAAAACCTGAGCTTTCTAGGCCTCTTGGGGCATTTCACAGGAGCACCAGACCAGACTTGTAGCATTCCACATCATTTGTGAACATAAGATAAAGCCAATTTCAAGATCTGAGCAAGAATGCCCCTTAATCATGCTGTGTACACATGGAAATCAGTGTCAGAAGCCAGATGTATGAAAGAAAAACATTTTTCTCCTCTAACTTTCTGCCTCCCTCAGGCATTCTTATCAATGACCCAAATGCTCAACTTCATGTCCAGAAGTTTTCCAGCATGTTGCTCTCATTTCATGTCTTAATTTTTTCTGCAAGATTTCTTATCCTTTCAGTACTTTGCATTTCTTATTCTTCATGTAAGCTAATCAAATGTGATGCTGATGATACAGGGGACAGGCTGTTTCTTACATGAAATGTTTGTACAGATAAAAGAAGAGATCCACAAGTGAGGATTACTGTCTGGCCTGTGGACAACAGAAAATATTTCATTATGTGGGAGAAGTCTACAACACAGCACTACTTTAGCACAAAGGCAAAAAATAGCATGCTTAAAAAATGACTGTGTCACTTGAAGTGTTAGGCAGTAAGTAGTATCAGAAAATTATTAACAATAAGAGATAATTACTGTTATCTGACTAGCAGATTAGGGAACATAAGTAAAATAAGAAAAAATATAACCAGTGCAATCATAAAACATCAAAGGCTGCAAGTTATAGGAAATGGCTGTTCCTCAGAGAAAGGTGGGAACAGTAGGCAAGGAAGGCAATGGAGTCATACAGATTTTTGAGACTCACTTTTCTGCTTCGTGATGAAGAGACTGCAGGTTAGCAAGTACTAGAAAATGACCAGCTATGTGAACAGTCATAATACAGTAAGCTGAATGTTATTGGCAGATTTATAAGATTTATAAGAAATTATAGGTATATAGGGCATATGTTTGTAAATATAACTGATACCATCTTAGAACAATTATTCCTTTATATCAGCCATTTTATGTATGGATAATGAGGGTAGATACATGTAAATATATGATGAATATTCTGTTCAGTGAGATTGTTTGGGAGATCTCCATCACTAAAGCAGAGTGGATTATAAAGGAGCAGATCAGTATCTTAAACTACGACAAACACTGTGTAACATACCACCCAGGCTTCAGTGCAGAGGAATTTCCACTGATCCTCACCATAGATAAATCCTCAATCCTTTCATTAATTTATTGAGTCCTACTGTTTCAGAGGAGACCACTGCTCACTGCCTGCCACTGCTCTAGTTGTCTTTTTCTTGTTTATGCAAATGTTTCCAATTCCCAGCTCGTTTCTTCATGCTACGTGTAAAGCATTTTCATTTCCTTTGAGACAGCACTTCAAGTCAATACATTTTTCCCTTGAAACATAAGAGTCAATGCCCAGTATTTTTTTTGTTTTCTGCTTAGAAGACCCTCAATGTATTCACAGATAATTGGTTATAAGAAAGCAGATAATGCCCTTAAAAGTACATCTATAAAGAATAGGAAATTGAAAAGTAAATCTTGGTCTGACTTAGTTGTGACAAGTCTCCAGCCTCTTTCACACTTGTTTTTTTTCCTGAGGTCCATACAGAAGACAATCACAGTAGGTGATGCTATATAGTCTTTCTCCTGGCATCTTGAATAATTTCTTTAGTCTTTACATACTGCTTTTTTAACTTCTTTGGAAGCAAAACCAAATAGGACTGCATAGTGTTCTCTGTCTTTTCTTAACTGCCCATGTTGCTTACCTCTCGGTACCTTTTTTGTTCAGTGATGTTTGCTGCTTCTCAATTTATTTGGGTTTCTTTCCTACAGCTCTTTTTCTCTGCTTGAGCTTTTGTTTGGTGTAGTTTTTTCCAATTTCCTTTATGCATGTAATTCTCTGTGAAGCTTTTATTTGACTTTACTTCTTACTCAGATTTCTCTTAATTTGCTACCAAGATTCCTTTAAGAAATAAGTAGATGCTTTGGAAATATATAGTTCTTCATTGTAAGTGTGTAAGTCTTAAGCCTCCATTCTGCAATTCATGTACTTCCTCCCCTGTCGTTCAATCCCAGCTTTCTGTTCCTCACTGTGTTGTGGAGTTTGAAATACTAGAGTGTGCAAATTATTTGGGAGAGGAACCTTGCCCTCCTGTTTAAACTGTGAGGCATCTAGCAACTTGTTCAGGTCTTCTTATAACTATTTTTCTTAAATGAAACTGTGCTGATGGATAATTAACATTAGTAACTAATACATTGCGGGGGGTTGATTTTTTTTGAGGTCACTAAAAGTGTCTTTAAATGCAGTACTTACGTCATTTGTTGTGGATTTCTCATCATTATTTGCAACCTTTCCGAAACCAAACTGCCTTGAATGACAGCATGGTAAATTTGTAGTACATCTTGCTTTTGGAATTTTTGGAGGAAAAATTAAGGTGAGTTTAGACATAGAAAGCTGCAACACAAAAGCAAAATTGGTCAGAATTTTTGAGCCTTTTAAGAAAGAATCACACTCCTTATAGCCTGTGGAACTTTTCATACTCATTTTTTGTACCTGTTCATTCTGTATAATGAAAAATAATTCTGTCTTTGAAGCATAAGGGTTTTTATTAATACTTTGAGTCAGTTTTAAATACCTTGCTTTTATATTTTTTGTACTCGTCACTTTGATTTTATGTTGTCAGAACGAATAAGCGATCAACATTTGTGCACTGTGCAGTGTTACAGAGTGGTGGTGTTGACACCAGTTTTGAACTACTGCACACATTGCAGCCTTGTAGGTTATTTCTTTTGCAGTCGCTTGAACCTTTTCTTATGCTCATGCCTTGAGGTATGATGGAGTTCCCAGAGGGCAATCGATTCTACTGGGCTGCCTTCCCAGGCTGGCCTGTTGTAAGCTTCCGAGCAATGTAGAAAAGTGAGTCCCCTTACCCAGAGAAGAAAGCAGTGTTGTGACTGTGGTAGGCAGAGAGCTTGTTGTATACTGTGTGGCACCACTGTGTAGCGTGAGATGTCTGATCAGCTGGGTAATAAATGTTATCCTTAAGTGATTTTGTTTCTTCAGAGAATACAAGGCCTGAGGACAATGGAGAGCTTCTTTTTCCATCACTGGCAGCCTAGGTTTTCCCTTGTTCAACAAGTCAGTGGAAACCCTTTTAGTCCTCTCTGTGCATAACCTTTCTGAATATAAAGACCCGTTAAGCAAAGGAAAAATCCCTTCCATCCTGGTTTTTCTGATACAGAGAAAATAATACAGTTTTCAGACTTCTACTCTATCAAGTAGCAGTAAGAAAATCTTGATACTGCGGGAGTATCTGTTCTTCCTCATTCCAGCTTTGAGTCTGGTCAGGGAAAGGAAGAAAATAAACATATTCTAATTTAATTATATTGTTAGCTATCTATTCATCTCATCCTTCTTGTTTTGTTTTTTTTTCGTCAAGGAAGAGGAGAATCCTGAGGACAGAGCTCCTATCTCCATAAATCTTTCAATATTAGATCACATAACTTATGCTTTGCATCTTAAGTCTGTTACATTAAAGTCAGCTATAATCCAGAATCTGTACAGTCAATGTAAAAATTTCCCTGCTATAGCCGCTTTGTCAAAAATGGGTAACACATTCTAGAAAACTAGGGGTTTTTTTACAATTTTACCTGCAGCAGAATACAGAAGTTGGAATAACCTAAACAAAGCAGTATTCATTAGCACTTACGAATGACTTCATCCTGCAGCTTTTATACTATTCTAGGAATGTTATTAAATTTCAGTGTATTTCAGTGTAAGCATCTGAACATTATAGGTGGCCAAGCAGAGAATCAGACTGGTTACAGTAACTTGCTAGAACATATGACGTCAGCTGAAGAGCTGCAAATAAAGTTCAGCACGTCTGACTTGCAGTTTTCTGCAGTTTTTGAAACTAAAAGACATTTTCATTTTAGTGTTTGCTTTTTACAGTTACTATTTAATCTTTTTTTTTTTTTCAGTCATTAGCCAGGAAGAGCTCAGAGTTATTTACCCTGAACCTCTGATAGATCAAGGAAGAAAAGGTGGTATTATCCTTTCATCCATAATGGCAATCCATACAGACTCTTTCAGTCTGAGTTTGACCAGCATTCTGCCTCCAAATGAGCAGATTTGGTGTAGTTTTCCTTCTAGGTATATTTGTGATTTTATTTTTTTCTGTACACTCAGCAATGTAGGTACCTCAGATTACAACTGTTAGCTGAAAGCATACATTTTCATTTTAGCAATATTAAAATAAAATAAGTATAAGGATTTTTTTCTCTTTAAAAATAGAATGGAAACTTTTTTTTGGACACATTACCTCGTAGTAGATCTGTGTGGACAAGCAATATGTTAATTATGTTTGCTTTACATTTAATAGCACTAGAAAGGAGAGAAAACACTAACACAAACCTAGACTGGCCAATTTTTCAAGATGAACAAGAGTAATGTTCTGTTATTTTACTTTTAAGCTGTGTATTGCTGATGGAAGCACTATCCCAAGGCTTCTGCCAAGCACCACTTAGTTTGTGTGATAGGGAGGATTGGTTATGGTCGAGCAAGTCTGAAAAATGATAAACTGACAGCAAATCTGGGATCATAGTTGGTAAGGCAGCTTTTGTGGTCACGTGCTTTTATTTGATGTGGTTCCTCATGTCTCCTGTGCCAAATGGTATAATGTACTAAAGTGATGAAACTGCAAAAGAAAAAAAAAAGTGAACTATTTACTTTAGCAACAAAGGACAAAGAGAATAGGGAAGGAGATCAAAGCCCATAACATGTCTCAAAATAAGGAAAAAGAGCAAAAAGAAAGGGATTTCTTTCCACATGCTTCAGGCTACTCTTGCTATAGCCTTCATGAGTACTAAACCCTTTCAGTGCTTGTGTAGGTCTGCAACTTGCTTCAGTTTCAAAATAAGGCAGTGAAAACTCACAAAGAGTTAAGGGTGTATCCTGGTAAAAGCAAGGGCTATAAAGTCTAAAGTCTACTTTCCATGACTCGTACATAGATTTGAACATGTTTTAACATTAGTCACTTAATTATTTTAACTGATATATATATATATATGTCCTTCCATGCAGAGACAAGTTTTTTGTTTATTTACATTTTCAAAGCTAAACAAACCTTCAGCTGTATCATTCATGATTACTGAAGTTGTCATTTCCCTATTTTATGTGCGTTTTGCAGAAAGAACATCTTAGATTAGGAACAGTGAGTGCAATCAGTATTATGTGCCACTTTCTTTTGATATAAAGCTCTTCAATGCTACATATACTCTGTATTCAGGGATAAGTATGGTTCTTACAGTGCTTAACCTCCTTCTTGAATACATATTTTGTACTCTTTCCTCCCTTGGAGGAAAAATAACTGCCATTATGCAAGGTATCTCCTTTTGAGAGCATGAAACTTTCCATAGATGCTCTTTCCTCTGGAATACTTCTTTCAAAGAAAAGCTTATGGAATTTTGGAAGATGAGGAATGGTAACAGGTAAAAGCAAAATACATACGTAGAGAGAGAGCAAAATATATAGACAGTATTACTGGTGTACAGGTGCTTAACTGCAGTATTTGTAACCTGTGTTACATAAATATGAACTGTGGTATTTTTATTCTCGTGGGACCCTGCAAGATGTAGGGGGTAGTCTGAAATAATCCTGATTTTTCAAACTAATCTCAAAAGTTCCCCAGAAATCTAGAGAAACCTTTTTCTTGTCTAGTGAAGTGATGTTTTTAAGGCAGAGGTAATAACTGTTATTTTACACATAAATACTCAAGAAGAAAAACAATCACTTCTGTAAACCTGTGAATTAATGCTATGCCTTTTTTAAAAAAAAAAGATCATTTTTTGAGAAAGGCTTTTTAGTGTAATTACAAGCTATCAAGAAATGGGAAAGAATTTTGCATTTATTATGCAGCCCTGAATAAATAGATCCATTGAGAGACAGAGCAAGTCACTTGGAATGCACCAGTCAACAGCAGAAATGTAAACATATTCCAGCTACGCAATCTGGACTTGTATTTCAGTGTGCCACAGAACAAAACTGCTATTAATGTAGGCTGACTGCTGCTCTTGTTGAATTCAGTACTGAGTCCATCACAAAATTCAGTTCAACTCACAGATCATGGATCAGAACTGCATTGTGTCTGGCACTCTGGAAAGCCAGGAAGGCAGGAACTTGCTGCAAAGCAGTTTATGGTCTGTCTTAAAAAGAGGTGTATGAAGTTTGTTTGGAGAGCCAAGTAGGTTTAGAGTAATAGTGAGTATGTGGTGGGTTGACCCTGGCTGGAGGCCAGGTGCCCACCGAAGCCATTCTTATCACTCCCCTTCTCGGCTGGACAGGGGAGAGAAAATATAACTAAAGGCTTGTGGGTCGAGATAAGGACAGGGAGATCACTCACCAATTACTGTCATGGGCAAAACAGATTCGACTCAGGGAATTTAGTTTATTTTCTTGCAAATCAAACCCAAGTAGGGTAATGAGAAATAAAACCAAATTGTAAACACCTGCCCCCAGCCCCTCTCTTCTTCCCAGACTCAAAGCACCCTGCTCCTGATTTCTCTAAGGCCTCCCCCACGGCGGCATGGGTATTGGGAGCTGTGGTCAGTTCATCACACATCGTCTCTACTGCTTCTTCCTCCTCATGGGGAAGATTCCTCACAGTCTTCCCCCTTCTACAGCATGGGGTCACTCCCATGGGAAACAGTCCTCCATGCACTTTTCCAGCATGAGTCCTTCCCCCTGGCCTACAGTTCTTTAGGAACAGTCTGCCCCATCATGGATCCCTCATGGGATCAATAACAAGTCCTGCCAGAAAACCTGCTGCATTGTGGGCTTTTCTCTCCATGGGTCCACAGGTCCTGCCAGTAGTCTGCTCCAGTGCAGGCTTCCCACAGGGTCACAGCCTTCTTCAGGCTTCCACCCACTCTGGCATAGGGTCCTCCATGGGCTTCAGTTGGATATCTGCTCTACTGTGGACCTTCATGGCCTGGCAGGAGGACAGCCTGTGTCACCACGGTCTTCACTACAGGCTGCAAGGGAATCTCTGCTCTGGTGCCTGTTTCACCTCCTCCCTGTGTTTCTTCACTGGCCTTGGTGTCTGCAGAGTTGTTTCTGTCTCATGTTCTCACTTCTCTCTACACCTGCAGTTGCTGTTGGACAGCAACTGTTTTTCGCCTTCTTAAATATATTGTCACAGAGATGCTACTACCTTGGCCAGCAGCATGTCCATCTTGGAGCCAGCTGGCATCAACTCTGTCAGACATGGAAGAAGCTTCTAGCAGCTTCTCACCCTGTAGCTCCCCTGCTACCAAACCTGGCCATGCAAACCCAGTACAGAATAAAACTCTTGAATCCAAGAGTTCTGTCTCCATGTTCCAATGTGTTCGTGCAACCATATCTCATAGATAGGTAGATATGCCGTGTATTTATGTTCACCTGGTACCAGTCCTAATGAAGTAGCATCCGCTAAGACTTTTGCTTTGTGAATGATGATAAGTTATAGAAAGCCAGTATCAGAATCTGTTAGAATGTTAGCCTTTAAAGAGTAGCAGGTTACTGGAAAAGAACTGTGTAAAAATCAAACACAATTTGGTTGGTTGTGCTGAATCTAGACTTACTCTGGCACATGTAGGATGGCAATATTAATTAATTTGTGTTAAAACCAAAATAACTTCATCATATCTCTGGGTGGGTTTTTTGTGTTTTGATTTTTTTGGTGGTTTTGATACAATGAATGTCATCAAACCTGATAGTGTGATTTTATGGTTGTTTTTATTCCTGGGTATAAAAATGTGTTTCATTTATGACGGGTGTGTAACAGTGATACCAAGAAGGAAAGCTTAATCACAAAGGCAAGATCTATCCTCCAACAGGCTTGGCTCTCTGGAAGGCAGGCCTGGTGTACAGGAATCTTCAGCTTGCACTGGTGGAATCTCTTGGCAAATAGAATTTCCTTGACCATAAAAGCTTTCTTAAGGCTTTTTTTTTTTTTTTTCCTACAGTTTTTCTTTTGATCAAAAAGCAGCATTAGATACTGAAATAGCCTTGCCTTATTTTATGTATTTCCTTGCATGCTTTACAGGTCTTCCTTCTTTGATGTTGAGTATGTCACTTCTTTCTTCAGCTGGAGGTTTATTACAAGGTCAAAGGAATTCTTGTAGCCTTTCACTCTGTCTCATGGTTGTGAAGTACAGCAAGTATGTTCCTTTGGCATGACAGACATGGTTCAGCATAGTCGAATCAAACTCAGCAATAGCTTCCTTACATGTTTAAAAATAAGAGATACATACCACTTTCATAAGGCAGATGAATGTTAATTGCAGTATGTTAATAAGAAGTTTTGAGATGGTCAGAGCAAGTTCCTGTGCAAATGAAGTGTTTTATTAAAATATTTAATAAGCATATTCTCTGACCCAGTAGAGGGAACAAAGGTGCTTGTCCACTCTTAATTTTCCCTACCCATAATTATTTCTGCAGAACATAAATTACATATTGTACAGCTTCATTCTGTTTTCAGAGCATAATTATACTAGAAATTCCAGCCTTCCTTCTGTGGAGGGACCTCTTTCTGAGAAACCACACCTCGCAGAAGTCTGTTTTTCATTTGAGAAGGGTTGAATTCGCACTTCTGTCAACAAGTTTTTATGGATTGACTACTTTCAAAGGAGGTGTATAGGCAGAATGGGAAACCTTTGTTCACAAATCATAATAATTCAGTTTGGAAGATGTATTGGAAGCTGATGATACAGGCATAGAAACTTTTCTGCAAATTTAATCTGTTAGAGATTACTCCTAATTTCATGCGTGCTGTTGTAACCAAGAGAGGAGCCATTAAGTCCTGCTGTAGTCATCTGAGCATCTCCAGTGGTATCTCCATGCTGGGAGGGAGCTTGGACTTGATTGCAAATAAGGCAAGGCAGGATGCAAAACAGACAGTACCATTTGCTCTGTGTATGAGGTTGGAGGCTTTTTGGATATATTTACATAAGCATTTAAGGAGTTTAATAAACTGAAAGCCAAGGCTTTAAAGTAAGGTACACAACCCACTTGTAACATACCAGGAGAGACAAGACTTTTAATTCTCAAACATTAAACACTGATGGATGCAGCACACTTTCAGTTTCCTAAAAGCCAATACTGTTTCAGAAGTTTTTCAATTTGGTAATAATCTCATTGGTCATGCTTCACTTTTTTTAACATCCACAAAGAGCAAAATTTTATTCCTGTGTAAGTAATATTAGTAAGAGGGCAGCAGCAAGAAAACTGAATTCTGCTTTAAAAAAAAAAAATCCTGTTCAAGTCTTACTTCTGCTGGAAAAGTTTGTTTGTTTTTTTAATGTTGCTGTGGTGTGCTCAAGGCTTTTTTTATTTTTTCATCATTGCATATGCAAAATCCAGACCCGCAGAACTGTTCCATGTGGTGAACAGTCTGCTGAACCCAGACTGTTTTGCCTGAGTAGCAGATTTCCATATACCTCATTATGAGTGTAGGTTTTTTTTATTTATGTAGAGCTCTGTACCTTCAAAGGGATGTAAGACTGTAGACCTTTATACCTGCTAAAGTGACATCTTATCAAGTAGTGAAGAGAATACAAGGTCAGGTCCCCTTGGAGAATAAGAGCCTTATTTTGCAGAGAACCTTCTTTCCAGCCAGTTTAATCTTTTATGGAAACAACATGTAAATAGGAGGCCACAAAGTAATTCAGCTTTTGAAGCTTTTAAATTTTACCCAACAAGGTTCTGGACATTTAGTGACTGGTGTAAGCCACAGTGTGTAATGCAAATTCATATATCTTTTGACTGTTAAAAGACTGTAAGAAACGTTTAGGCCAATACTCCAAAAAGAAAGTAGCATGGACTTCAGCAGTTTGTTGTCTTATACAACCTGATTTAAATAAAAAGTGCTAGATCTTTCCACACCAAAGAAGCTGTTATCCTCAGCAGCAGCAAGTGTCCTTCAGTCTTCCATCCTCTGATAAAGACAATTGATTAAGGTGTCTAAATACACCTCTGACATTATCTTATTTCTGTGGATTCCTACCATTCAGATTTACAGTCTGTGCAGGAACAGAGCTAATAACTTTGTTCATCTTACTTCCTTCTGGGGATGAACAAAATCACAAAATCAGGAAATACAATTGTAGAACAATGTAGACTAGAAAGAACCTCTGGAGGTTACCTGGCCAAGTGCCTCCTCAGAGCAGGGCCAGCTGAGATGAGCGTGCTTATGGCAGTTGTTCAGCTGAGCTTTGAGCACCTCTGAGGACAGAGCTGCCTAGCCCTTCTGGGCCTGTCTTCCAGTATTTGGTTGTTCTCACTATGAAGGTGTTTTTCCTAATAGCTAATCAGAACTTCCTTTGTTGCAACATGTCTGCATTGCCTTTCATCCTGTCTCTTCCGAGAACATTCGGGCTCCGTCTTCTCTATGTTTCTATTAGATAATTGAAGACATCAACAGACCTTCAATAACAATATGCCTTCAACTGTCCTCTTCAATGTCACCTCCCTCCCCATTGTTCTCTTAAGACTGAACAAGCCCATTTCCTTCACCATTCCCCTTACATCATGTACCTAATAAACTTTTGGGCTCACTGGCCCATTTATCTATTAGGGGAACATCTGTGTTGTACTGGGAGGCCCAAATCTGGAGTAGATGTCATGGCAGACATTTGCATATTGCCATGTCCAAGTTATTTTTCCTCAGTCCAAATTATTTTGCTTATTTTTAGCTGGTTTGACTTAACCTGGCTTTCTGAATAATTCAGGACTCAAAGTCCTCTCCTCCCTCAGTAAGAAGGTATCTTAACTACAGTGTTCCACATCTTATCAAAGAGAGGTAAGAAACAGAACTGTTTACAGTGAAAAAGCTGTTTCTTCAGAGAATGCTTTGCATTAGTGGTACTCTTGATTAGTTTAATTACAGTGGGTCATGGTATGACCTGGTTTTATAGATGGTATCACTCAATATTTTTTATATTGCCACAGCATAAAATACACTTCCCCATCATGGCCCTCTGACTTCAAGCATTGGGAAAGAAAACATTGTAGAAATCACTTTCAAATCCCAGGGACTGTACAAGTAATGTACTGTTAAATTAACTTCTATTTCTAGTGCACTTGGAGGATCGTCTGCCCTTCATATCCCAGCCTTTCCTAGTGGAGGTTGTCTTATCGACTATGTACCGCAAGTATGCCAGCTGCTAACAAACAAGGTAAGTTAGTAAAGAGAATTCCATTTTCCTTTCCCTTATGTGCTGCACTGTATTGCAGTAACACACAGTAGCATTTCCATAGAAAATGTTTTTCTTCTGCCAGGTAGTCCAAGCAGAGCATACTTAAGGTGAACTACTCTAAGAATACCTTCTTGATAAGAGTTGAGCACCTACGGAGGGCATCGAAACATAATGACTCTTTTTAGGTTAACAGAAGCATTTTGGATCAGATCCTGGAGTGGAATTTCCTTACTGTGACATGTTACAATTTAGAATTAAACGTCACTGCATCATACAGCACTGTGTTGTAACATACTGTTTCTAGTAAATACAACTGTGTACTTTGCCTACCATTTTTCCAATTGGAAGATATCTAAGTTCTCATACCATAGTAGTCATTGTAGGTTTTGAGTACTATTAGTGATTTTTTTTCTCAGATGTTTCATTCAAATGAACTGAATCAGCAGTCTACTTGGGTATTTATACAGTAAGAGCTACTTAAGGTTGCTGAAAAGGTTGTGTTCCGGTTAGCTTACTGTTTAAACAAAAATAAGTGAGTATAGTATTTTGAAAGCTTCTCCATTATTGAAGCGTAATCTTCAAAACAAAGCTTAGGGGCCAACTTGTAGGAATCTGTTAGAGAACTCATAGTTGTATTTGTGTATTATTTTTACCTTTATTTGTCCAAATCAGGCAAATAATTTTCTCTTTTAGAAGAAGTTCTTAAAAATGTGTTTCCATAATTATACTGGAATCTATCTTTAGAGTTGTTTTTGTTGTGGTTTTCTGTTAAAATTACTTTCTGTTTTTAAAATCTGCAAGTACACAGGACTGTTTTTATCCTTTCTTAAACAAAGTCCCTTTAGCAAACTTATCATATGTTTTACTTTTCCCAAAATAACATTTCAGATCCCACACAAAGCCTTCAAACTGTTTGTACAGTTCTTTTAAATTGAGTCTCAAGACTTTTAAAAAAAATTTAGGGAAGTGTTTGTCAGCCAAGGATTTCTAGTATTACCATAGCCAAAAAAAATTATTCCTGTTCTGTTTGTGTTCCGTAGGGAGAAAAGGCTTTTTAAATGTTAGTTTTCATTCTGTAAGGCAATAGGGAATCACATATGGAACCATATCCTAAGTACATGAAGTAGCCGGTTGTCAACCAGATGCTCTTGCAGCCTGGCAGCACATGCACTGTGTGTCAAACCCACGGTGAAGCCCTGTTCACACTGTTCTGCTAAGTAATCCCATTCAAGTCAATAAGAAAACATATATGGTGTGAGGAGAATTTGCTTTGGTCTTCCAAGTTTCACATTGTCAGATTTTGTCTGTGCCAGGATGGAAGTCTTTCAAAACCCAGAATGCCTCAAAAGTTGATGTTTACTGTTGAGTAGGTGGTTCCTTGAGTCAGCATGAAACCGCTGAGAGAGCTTAGTGTTGAGAAAATTTTGTTGGAGGTGCAGACTTCAAAAAACACCCAGGATCAGTTGTGATTTTATTTATTTATTTTCTTTTATAGCCTGAATGTTACTTTGACCCTTAACTGTCAGTTGAGGTAATTATGATTTGCCCCTTGTGGCTTCCTGCTCAAACTTCAGTGAGACAATGTTGTGCTTTTCTTTGCTCTTTATCTTGCACAGTTAAACAGCACTTCAGATATTTCTTTTCAATATTTTGTCTGTGCAAGATCCACTGTTTGTTTTAAAGGCATTTAAGGATTCTTTAGGGAAATCATGCAATTTAAATGTAGGATTCAGAACTACTACCATGCCAAACATGAATCTTCCTTAACAAGGAATATATGACTAGTTGGGAGCATTGGCTTCTTTTACCTGTTTATAGCTGTGGATTTGTTTCTTTCTTTCTTTTTTAAGGTACAATATGTTATTCAGGGATACCATAAGAGAAGAGAGTATATTGCAGCTTTCCTGAGTCACTTTGGAACGTAAGTTTTCTTTTGATGCATTATTTTCTGTAGCATGGGGGAAAGTGTTGCTTTAAGCACATGGTCTTTGGTTGTTTTCCGATGGACAATCATAGAATCATAGAATGGTTTGGGTTGGAAAGAACCCTGAAGATCATCTATTTCCAACCCACCTGCATGGGCAGGGACACCTTCCACTAGACCAGGTTGCCCAAAGCCCCATCCAGCCTGCCCTCTTACACTTGCAGTGATGGGGCCTCCACAGTTTCTCTGGGCAAAATGTGCCAGTGTCTTAACATCCTCTGGTCATTTTTCACAGAACAATGTGTGTGGATTTTCTCTCTGAAGCAGTATGGGAATGAAGTTCAGTGTTAATTCACCTCTGTGCCAGTTGCTGATCTGATTTTACAAGAAAATAGCTGATGATGGGAAAAGGACAGCAGGAATGTTCTTCTTGTGCAAAAAAAATGTGCTCATTTCTGAAGAAGTTCCTGGAGAGGTCTTACAGTAACAGGCAGTGCCTGAGGTGGGAGAACAGGGAAGTAGCTACAGTTCCAAGACTTGCAGGAGCCAGAAACCACTGCTTGGCGTAAAGACAGGACTAGGAGACCAACTGCTCCGACCAGCGAGCAGTATATTGTCTCTTGAGAGAAATGCCTGTCAGGTTGTATTGAATTCCTGTAGTTTGGAGGTACGCAGCATGACATGACAACACATTTGCTTCACAAATCAAGTAGTCAGGGATGCCTTGGCACTGTCAAGGGTAGGCACTTTGGTTTCCCACCTAAATCCGCACTTGAGCGAGAGTTCAGGAGCTGATGCAACAATGACTACCTGACCAGCAGTGCCATACCTCACTGCAGGGAGAGGGTTTCTGCTTCCAAGGAGTGATGGTGCCAAATGACATGATTATTCGGGAGCCTTTAAATCTCAGGTCTCTGAAGTGAGGGTAGGAAGACAGGTGGCTTCTAGCACGCACCTGAATTTTATAAAACTATATGTAGATAATGGTGACTTGAATTGGGCATACGAGTAGATGGAGTCAATACAAGCTTAGTCCTTATGAAAACAAGATATTTCTTTTTCTTCTGAGAAAACTACAGCATAGAAACAGCCCAAGTGTGCCTATGATTTTATTCCACTTGCAGAGTGGTTCATGAGTCCTGATACTGCTTGAGAATTATCAATACTGACTCTTCATGATTTAAAATTTTAATCCATCCACTAAACAAGTCTCTTAGGTTTCTTTTTTTTGTGTGCACTTGTGGTTTGCTTTTTTTATGTATATGCTTTTGAATTTTCAAATTTAAACTCTTCTCAGACTGCACATTTTTATTTTTACCCTGTCACTCACTACAGAGTTAATATATTATCTTAATCTGAGTAACATACAGGGAATTTGTGTGATTTTATCAGTTTAGTATTGCAGATGCGTTAGCAGGTCTCCTTTCATTCCAAGGTGTATTTATATAAACTGAATATGGCCTTTCTTCAAGTAAGAAACTCTGATACCAGCATAAGTAAGAAGGTTATTAAGATGAAAAGTTAAAATAATTTTCATTTAGCTAGAAAATTTTAACTGTTAATAAATAAAGCAAAGACTGGAAGTTTCTGAACAAACAAACACAACACCACTCCTTGTAATACAGAATGTACATATTTATTGCTCAGTATTAGAATGAATGGTAGGTAAAAATTGTATTAATTTTTTTATTATTTTTTGTTGATAGTGGTGTGGTGGAATATGATGCAGAAGGCTTCACAAAGCTTACTCTGTTGCTGATGTGGAAAGATTTTTGCTTCCTTGTTCACAGTGAGTAACTCTTTGCCTCAGGCATAAATGTCTATCCTCTCGAAGATACAAGTTCAAAAGGGGAAAAATACAATTACAGGAAACAATTTAAAAGTTTTAGCTATTTTTATCCAGTGTTTAATGTATTTTTGATGTGACCATGATGCTTTGAAAACACAAAATCCTGGTTGTATTTGGAGAAGAGGAGAGGATCCACATTGATAGTGTACTGCCTGTTTACAGAATGCCAAAATCATGCTGGAGAGGTTTTCTGGTAATTTGACTCAAGATTAAGTCACAGTTATAACTCCTCATGTCAAAAATTTCAGTAATGAGGACCAATGCTATACATAACATGAGAACACCTTCAAATTTCTGTAATTGTCAGGAATTAATGCATTCATAGTGATAATAAAGACACATTAGTATAGGGAAAATACATTAAATGAGAAATAGTATTATGCTGTCATTAGGAAACAAAAGTTATTCCTAGACTGAAACTTTGCAGACAAGACTTAACAGTTTGCTACACTATATATAACTAGACTTGCTGTCATTTACATTTTTAGATCAAGATTGTATTACTTTCAAAAGACATTCTTAAATAAATAAATATATAGGAGTTACTTCATGCAGAAATTAGTAGGTGTGTGTTTGTTACTGTCTTGTATATGTTAACTTTAATAGCAATTATTATTTTTCCCTAGGGTAAGGTGAAATTCACAGGGAACAAACATATTTTGGTCTGGGGAAATTCAGTCATGTTACCCTGTATTTTTGATTACCACACCTTCTCAGTTAAAAATAATTACAGTGCAATCTGGGCAGCTGCAACACTGGTGTTTGTTAACATTCTAGCACTGGAATATTTCAGATTATGTCATTTTTAATTGTGGGCTGACTTTTCATGTGGAAAACTAATGATGTCTTAATGACATCATAGAAATTTGTCCTGGAGTTTTTAAAGCAAGAAGTGGGGTTGCCATTGTTCAGAGAAGTCCTTCACACTGTGTTGTATTGGAGATAATAAAAAATGTTCTCAGTGATCCCTTTGTTTTCGTCAACTAAGATTTCCAGACAGCAATGATGATAAAAGGTCTAGAAAACTCAAAATTAAAGAACTTTTTTGTATTAGTATTATTTACTTGGGGGAAAAAAAGAAAAAAAAACCTTCATATATTTTTAAAAATTGTTCTTATCACATCTTTACTTACTCTTCAACTGCAGTTGAGAATTGGTCACTGGGCGGTTTTCTTCCATGATATGATGATTCTTTATGGACAGCCTTCTTGAAGAGTTCTTACCTTGCTTACTCCCCAATATGTTTGCCATAATTTTATCAGTGTTAAAATTCCTGTGGATTTGATTTTTGCTATGGGAAAATATAACTAACTTATTAGAAGTGGAAGCAGTTAGATTTCAGGGCAATCAGAATTCAAATTTCTCTTAAATAACAGAGTAGGTTTTAGCTGGGTAATATTCACAGTACTCAATTTAACTGGAATGAAGGCTGCAATTATAACTGAATACTTTATCACTATGTATTAACCCCGTGGCCTTAGAAATCATGCAGTGGCTTAGCTGTGTAAGCCATTGCATCACCCTCTTGTTGAACAATCCACTGCAAAAACATTTATGTTCCACGCACTGAAGGATATTGCAATGAAAGGACTGAAACCTGCACTTCATTTCCTGAGTGAAGTAATGCAGGCTTTCATCTCTTAACCACTGACATAACTATGTATGTTATGGTTGAATATTTAGCAAGCATCTAATAAAATGTCTGGGAGAGATAGCTGTAAGTTGAAAACTGTTCTACTTTTTATATTTACTATAGTAGGTAAAGTATTCAGAGGAGAACAAATAGGTAAGTATACAGCAAGCACCGTGGTAAATGAAATGAAAGGAGCCATAGTACTAGCATCTTAATTTTGGGCTTAATTGAAAATGTAAGTAAAATAAACCCTAACATGAGTTATGTTTCCTTTAAAAGATCCATTCATAGATTTCAAAAATAACATTGGGGTGTTTTTGCAACTTTTTGCATGCAATGTTACAAACTTACTTGGAAACACATTACAAGTAAAGTTGAAATTATGTAGAATAGTTTTATTGAGTAAACTGAATTAAAGATAAGAGAAATGGGAAAATAGTTCTGGACTGCCAAAGCCAAATAACCTCAGAACAATTTTACTTGATTAAAAATAAAAATAATTTGTTACAGAGTAAAGAGCAAAGTCTGCCCTCCTCTGCCTTAGAACACAGAAGAGATACCTAACTGCAGACTTAATCATTAGGCTAATGTAGCTGCTGAAGTTATTATATTAGATCAAAGAGCAGTCAAAGGAACTGTTGCTTTGGTGGTTTAGTTCTAAAAATTGATCAAGTGCTTTCAAATATATGACAGAAGAAATAAACATTCAGAGAAGTTTATGCATCCACATGGAAGAGGAAATTATTAACCAAATTTAGTGCTTTTGATATTGATATTGTTTATTAGTAAGTCTCAGTACCAAACTTCGTTAAGTAAACTTCAATATACTGCTGATCTCTTTCTCATTTGTAAATCAGCTATGATTAGGTTTTGGAGATAGATATTTTTTCATATTCTTGTTCCTGCATACATTCTGTATATTTATTCAGTATATAAATATAAACATAGGTTACACTATCTGTGCACAATTAAGAATGAAGTAGCCTTATTGGTCTGGAGACAAGAATAGGACTCTTGGGCAATCTGTATATAGACTTTAGGTTAGCAACACAAAGGACATTGACAGAAGTCTGACTAGTTGCAATAACAAATGAAACACTGCTTGTCTTAGTAGTTATCTGTTTAAGACATCTTGAAAAGCACAGATAGTAAACTAAAAAGGTTTTGTTTCTTTGAACGGTATTTCAGGGAGTACAGAATGTTGGAAGCTGCCAGCATTTGTAGCTTAAGTTTGTGCGGGTTCTCAGACTTAGCTGAAGTTGGTGGGAACACTTGCTACCTTGGTTAACTGCAAGGGATTTCAGCTTCTCTGTTGGGTAGTGCCAGTGATCTCGGAGGTCCAATGTGCTGGTCATGTAACAGCTGGAGTTTAATTAACAAGCTTTCTTCCTATGGGACTGCCAGCTGAAGGTTTTGTCTACTCTTTTAGCTATCTGTGCAGTAATATGGTTACCTCTGTCAGAGAACAGATCAGAAGTAGTCAGCATCTCAGTGAGGACATTTATACACAGGAGAGAGAAGCAAGCAAAGGGCCAAGAGCATTAATGGGGTTATAGGAGCATCAGGGCAGACACCCACTTCTAGATTCAGGGTTTTTTGGTGGAAGTCATCAAGCCAGCCATTGATGCATTCTTGTTTGGATATTGCTATCTGCACACATTTGTCAGCAGAGCCATTTGTGCCAATGCAGTGAACTTGCATGGTTTGAATTGATGGCCTGAGATAAATAACTGGGGTTTAATCACACAAACCTCTTCTGAATCTGGATTAGCATATCTGTCCACAGGTTCAGAAAGCTGGTTGGAAAATAAAGACCACACAGAATTTTTGGTAGCCATGTTTGTCAGATGAGGCTCAGGTGGGGGGGTTCAATAGGACATTTTGGAAAAGATCATTAGTAGCTGAAAAGACAAGTTTACACTACTGTGCTGACAAAGTGCAGTTTATTCCAGTAGTGTTCAGAGAAAGAGGAATGTGTGCCCACTCACTGTAAATAAACAAAATGGTTTGGAAGAAGTAATTTGTTCTATCAGTTCCCTTTCCAAGCAGAAATCACTCATTAGGCTTTAGATATTGTTCTAATCATCTAGTACAGCAACAGTAATCCTTGGAATGTAGGTAAATGTTAATTTTCCAGGCACCTGGTGTAGTTTAAGATGTTACCTGCCCTTTAAAGGAGAGTGCCCTGCCTCTGGAAAGTTAACAGAACAGAGCTAATGAGTATTTGTCAGCCCCTTCATCTACTCGTTCTGCAGCTGTTTAAATAAACAAATTAGACTTTGTGGTAGTAAATGGCTAGCAAAGAGTTTTCTGAAAGTATTAAATGGAGGATTTTGCCAAGATGGACGTGTGTCTGATCACTAAGTGCTTGCTATTTGGGTTTAGGAGAGCTTATGTGAGAAGACAGAAGTATTTTCTTTCATCTAAGATTGTATTTATTCTTTTTGAAATTGCTTCTGCAGGCTCCTATTTGAAAAATCACATGCCTACCGCAGTAACTCACAGTCCCCCAGATAACAAAAATGTTTAAGAAATACTTGTTTATCTGAGCAATTTGAAACCCAGAACATGAGTCTGTTTCATGCAAGCATTCCTGTAAATATTTCAGTAAATCTTTATGTGCCTCTAGTTTTGACCATAGAGCCATCTCTATTACATAGGACCTGTTGATCTTGTTAAATGTAAACGTGAGAAGTAGCTAATATTTGTTGTTTTGATACAGAATTCAATGTATTTGGAATATGCTCAATGAATCCTGTGTGCTACTGGAGTATGATGAACCATTTGAGTGGGGTTGGTAGTTTTAGAGATTTTTTTATATTTTGTTTCAGTTTTCAGTCATGTAAGGTTTGCTTACCTACCTTTTGGAAGCTGAAAATAAGGTAGCTTTAAAGAGTTGCTGTTCTTCCTCAATATCAGTGCCTGGCAGTCATCACAATTAACACTTAAAGTTCCAGGAAAAAATCTTTTGAGGAAATTAAGACTGCATTGGCTCTACTTCTTCAGGGAAGTTAGTCTGATTGTGAAAAAGAAGCATCTTCAAGAAAAAGTAGGGAAAAATAACCTGTTGTCTGCCCCTGTCATCTCCTGAAAAAGGGCCAAGTGTTGAGTGGAATATTTATATTAGATCCCTTCCGTGAGCATTTATCTGACGAGGTGTTTTCACTTCTGTACATAGTGCTTTTATTTTATTCTTCTAATTGTTCCTTAAATGAAAATGGGTATTTATGACTCTGTGAAAACTAAGGGAGAAGGAAAAAAACAAAGAATACAATGTGAATAAAAAATCATAGGACAGTGGAGTGATGCCTGGTACTGTCAGGAAAGCAGGATAGTTGAGCAGAAATGTCAAGCATAACAAAATACATGGTTTAGGATCCAGTGTGAGACATTCAATACTGATAAAAAAGGTCTGCAAAGGTTGTATAGGGATGTAATTTTGTTCCTAAATGAGAAACTGAAGATTAACAAAGCCCCAGTGATGTTAAACTGGCTGGCAGAACTAAAAAGCTGTTTGGATCTAATCCTTGGGAATAATTTTTTGACTGTTCAGCAAGCAGATAAATGTCTCTCATGAGGGGATCTTTTCCTCTGACTCTCAGTGCTTTTATTCGGTACCATATATTTCTTTGAATTTGATCTTGAAAGTTCCTGAGCATGTGTAATTCTGCCTACACCAAAATACACCTGAGCAAAAGGGGTCTCTTCAAAACTTTTTACGTTGTTTAATCACCACAAAACAAAGCATTCTCTGACATTTCCTGTGTAGTGAGGTGTACAGTTCTGCATTTAATTAGTTGTAGGCAGGGGCTAATCCTAGGACTGAATTACAACATTTGGAAAATTAATTAGCATTTTGGTGATCATTTTTCTCTGTTGCGTATTTTTCTCCTGTTTCTTCTAAGGGATGCTGCCAACTACATTTAGTTTAAAATTTATATTGAAAGCTGATAATTTAATTTTTGTCATTAGAAGTATGTTAAATATTGTGTTCCTTTGATTCCATTCTGGGTATTTATTTGTACGTGAGCTGAATGAGATTTTCCATATTTAGGTTTTCATAATGGATGCAAGTGAACATGAAAACAGAGGTTTCCTTTTCCTCATTTTCTGTTTCTCCGTGTTCATTTTGTAATCATGTCACTCACTGTAAACTAGTTTTAGGTTTAATATTTAAAATTCTGCTAAAAAAGAGAAGGGACACAAGGCAATTCATAAAATTTTAAATGAACAGGAAACAACTGTTGTGGTAAGAACTATGTTTTACGTGATGTCCCTGAGGACTGGAGGAAGGCTAATGTCATCCCCATCTGTAAGAAGGGTTCAAAGGAGGACCCAGGTAATTACAGACCCATTAGCCTCACTTCAGTCTCTGTAAAGATCATGGAGGAAATCCTCCTGGGAACTGTCACAAGTCAATTGAAGCACATGATTGGGAAAAGCCAACACAGATTTACCAGGGGCAAATGGTGCTTGACAAACCCGATCGCCTTCTATGACAAAGTAACCAGCTCGGTTGATGCAGGGCAAGCGGTGGACATTGTCTACCTGGACTCCTCCAAGGCTTTTGATACAGTCCCCCACAGACTCCTCCTGGAAAAACTGACTCATTACAGCCTTGACGAGTGGTCTGTGCAGTGGGTGGGGAACTGGCTGACATACCATACCCAGAGGGAGACAGTAAATAGTTCCTCCTCAAACTGGCAACCGATCACAAGTGGGCTTCTCCAGTGATCAATATTGGGCCCAGTGCTGCTGTTTAACATTTTCATAAGTGACCTGGATGTTGGGATCAAGAGCACCCTGATGGAGTTTGCTGATGACACCACGATGAGTGGAGAGATTGACCTTCCAGAAGGGCGAGCCACCCTCCAAGATAACCTAGACAGGCTGGAGGAGTGGGTTAGCAGGAACCTTATGAAGTTCAACAGGGAGAAGCGTAAGGTATTGCACCTGGGAGCATGTAACCCAGGAGTGCAATTCAGGCTGGGATCCACCTGGCTGGAGAGCAGCCCTGTGGAAAGGGACCTGGGGGTCTTGGCAGATAACAGGCTCAACATGAGTGACCAGTGTGCTGCAGTGGCAAAGAAAACCAACAGGATGCTGGGCTGCATCAACAAGGGCATCACCAGCAGAGATAAAGAAATCATCCTGCTCTGCTTGGTGCTTGTCAGACTACACCTGGAAAATTGTGTTCAGTTTTGGTTCCTGCTCTACAAAAAGGATGTGGACAGGCTGAAGAGAGTCCAGAGAAGGGCCACAAGGATGATCAGAGGACTGGAGAACCTACCCTATGAGGAGAGGCTGAGGTAGCTCCATTTGTTCAGCCTTGAGAAAAGAAGGTTTAGGGAGACCTTATTACCCTCTTCCAGTACTTAAAGTGTGGCTTCCAAGAAGATGGAGACTCCCTATTTACAAGTAGTCACATGGAAAAGACAAGGGGTAATGGGCACAAGTTGCTCCTGGGGAGATCCTGATTGGACACAAGAGGTAAATTTTTCACCATGAGGACAATCAAACATTGGAATAGTCTCCCAAGGGAAGTGGTAGATTTCCCCACGTTGGACAGTTCTAAATCTCAGCTTGACAGGGTGCTGAGCCATCTCATATAAGGTATAATGTTACTTAAAAAGGTGATCCTTGAGGTCCCTTCCAACCTAGCATTCTGTGATTCTCTGAAGTATTTTATGATGCCCTTACATGCGTGGACTGGCAAAGCATTTTTAAATGTTACTTTGCTGTGGATGTTACCTTTTTAATTTCTGAGAAACATACATATTTGCCATACCTTTAAAACTGTAGTATATTGCTGCAAATACTAATTGATGTTCTTCCAAATGGACTGGAAGGTTTTGTAATCACTTCATCTAAAATTGTGCTTTTCAGAAAAGTGAGCTATTGCTTTTTCTTATCTAATAGATCTAGAGCACTGCTACTATATTCTGAAGTATATGGCAGATAACTAATAAATTCTAAGAAAAGATGCCTGAGATAGGGAAGTGATATAATCCTGTTTTATCCACCCAGTTTTTTAAAACAAGTGACTAGGTTTCAGTGTCATGAACAGAGCTGAGGCTTTAGTACCAATCATGGTGCTTTTTCTTCTTACCCTATGTCTGTGTTTGTGTCTGCACATTTTGACATCATCTCACATGGCATTCACAGGTAGTTTTTGTATAAGGTGAGAACTACATTAAAGTTGTGAGATACAGTGAGTTGAAAATTGCTCATAATAGCACGTAGAAAGGAAATACTTTGTTTTCAGTCTAGAAGGGAGATGATGAGCATGGGTTTAACAGGGATCAGTCCTAGAGTTCAGTATCAGGCAATGCTTTCAGAAGAAAAATGGGGTGCTGCTGAGCACCATGTTACTAGAGATAGGAAATTTCCAAAAATAAGAGCTGCATCCAGGAAAGAAAGATTTTCTGAATCTTTTTTCCCTATCTCCTTCCTCTTTCTCCGTGATGACAATTACTTTGTCATCAAAGTAAGCTTTGGCTGAGAATCGGTATGTAACACTAGGACACAAAGGCAACTGCTCCATGCCTTTTATGAAGTAGATAACTGTAATTTACTTTTGAATGATAATAAGTGCACCTTAATTTAGAGGTGGAACTGATCACAAAGATACTTCAATGTCTAAATGAGGGAAGGAGGGGTTGCTTAAATTGCTTCTTTGTCTCCTTTGTGATCAGTTCCCCTGCCCCATTCAGCAGCAGTCCCACATTTTCCATAGTCCTCCTCTTGCTGTTGCTGTTCCTGTGGCAGCCCATTGTGTTGTCCTTAACTCCCCTTGCCAGGTTCAACTTGAGGTGAACTTTGAAAATCCTGAATGGGTCCTTGCATGCTCAAAGAGTATCCACATCTCATGTGCTTCCTTTTTGGTTTTGAGGTTTGTTTCAGGAGATTCTTGCTCATCCATGCAGGCCTCTGGCTTCATTTTCTGCTCCTTAGGATGAACCATTCTTGAGCTTGGACCCCTCTTTTTTCCAGGACCCTTATCCCGTAGGATTCTTCTGTGGGAGGAGCAAGATCCCTGAATGCCCCAAAGGTTGCTCCTTGAAGCTTGGAGTTGTGATCCTACTGTTTATATTGCCTCATCCTCAAATGGAGTATTCACAAGGGAGCACCAAAAATGACTAGAAAGCATGGTTTAAAAGACTGTGTTTCACAAACTAGTTCTTTAGATCATTAAAGGACCATAGAGGGATAAGCCTTTAGAACTGTGAAAGCTGGCATCAAGGGCAAAAGTGATAAATTGTAACATTCAGGAGTGGGAAGAAGCTATGGGCCTGTATTGCAGTAGAGTAGGTTTAATTTTAGCTTTAAAAATATCTGGAGTGACTTAGTTGTGTGGTCAGGTTGGGCAGGATTACACTGTGTTGTGATTTGAAATCTGTAAGCCAGCGTGGATCAGAGCTTGAAAGGACAAGATAGCGTGTGTTAGCAAGGGATCTTTTTGTGTCAGCAAGAGGTCCTCTGACCTGCAGGATAATGTCACACTGATCACAGCTGAGAATTAAATTAAACACTTTCCTTTCAAATCCCAGGCAGTGTTTAAAACAAGAAAAAGAACTTATTTACAAGCTTCATAAGTTTAATAGATTATCAGTGAGAGAAGCTTGTGGTTTTGCACAGCTGCTCTTCAGGTGAAAACATACTTCAGAGGTCTTCCTGCCCTGCTGGAAAGTAACGTAGAACTTCTCAGCATTTAGCAAAGCATCTGAACTGGGAAAGCAGGAGGAAAAGATTTTGCCTTTTCTCCACCAGTAACGTATGATGGTCACCAGCCTGTGCCAAGAAAGGACACAGCTTGCCTTTTATGCCCATCACAACTGTAACTGTGTTTAAAGTGTAAGCTTCAAGCAATTCAGATGGAGAAGAGGCAGCTTTTAGTAGCTTCAATCTCATCAGCACTTAGAGAAGTTACTATAGAAACTGTTACAGCAGAAACAATAAAAGGAAGCAAAAACGGAAGGGGGAGGGAATTAAGATCTTAGAGAATTTGGAGTAAAAATAAAGTGAAATACATGTCACAAGCTGAAGCTAGTGAGGTAAAAAAAAAACAACCAAACAACCTTTCTTCTAATTAAAATAATCATGGTTACAGAAACTAGAGAAAGAAAAGACCCATGAGGCCATTATGCCATTTATTTGGGCTCAATATAGAACCAGCCTTATGAGGAGAGGCTGAGGGAGATGGAGAAGTGGCTGTTCAGCCTGGAGAAGAGGAGGCTGAGGGGAGACCTCATTGCTCTCTACAACTACCTGAGAGGAGGTTGTGGTGAGGCGTGTGTTGGCCTCTTCTCCCTAGTGACCAGTGGTAGGACAAGAGGAAATGGGGTGAAGTTGCACCAGGGGAGGTTCAGGCTGGATATTAGAAAAAATTTCTTCACAGAAAGAGTGGTGAGGCATTGGAACAGGCTGCCCAGGGAGGTGGTGGAGGCACCTTCAAAAAAGGGGTAGATGTGGTGTTTCCTAAGATGGTTTAGTGGTTAGGGGTTGTGGAGTGGACGGTTGGTCTTGATGATCTTGAAGGTCTTTTCCAACCTTGATGATTCTAGGATTCTGTGATTCCATGGGATAGTTTAGGAGGTAGTCCAGTCTTGCTGTAGAAGTCCAAAACAGTATGACATAGTTGAAGTGGGTGGTGACATCCAAAACAATAAGACATTTTAAAGCTGTTTTTGGGTTAAGTTACATCACTTTTTCATGGTTTTTGGCTACATAGCTGGAAATTGCTTGATGAATATCTTGATTTGATCTGTTACTTAGTTCCTCTGTAAGACTAAACAAAGAATTAGAGACTGTCTGCAGCACATGACTGTAACTTAAGCTATTTAAACTATTTTTGTCACATGTTTTTTAAATGCTGGTTTTGTGTAAAGGATGGAGTATTTAAAAAGAGAGATACAGGTTATGATAAAGACATGGGATATTTTTACAACTGTATCATCTGACTACGCTGAAAGAAAATCAAAACAATACTAATAAAAAATCTAGTTGCCATTGGTGCCTGCACTATATTCTAGTTCCCATTATCAGTGGAATGAGAACCACAAGATGGGTACAACAGTGTCATACAGTCCTCTTCAAATAAAAATGGGTTACATAGTTGATATTTGAAAATAAATAAATAAATAAACCAAACAACGATAAACCACAAACAAACAAAAAACCCCAGACAACTAGCAAACCAAAACAAAGAAAACTAAGTGATAGATTTATTCTAGTCTCATTGAAGTATGCACAGGAAAACAGATCTACTCTCTGTGATGTGTTGGAATAGTCTAATTCCTCACAATTTATTGTTTCCATTCTTCAGAAATATTTCAGGGCTGTCTAAGAGGACTGGAATTAAAGGTAGCCACTTCTGTGTCTGAGACTTTGAAGTTGGCCATTTCCATAGACGTGATGTTGTCAGAAGACACATTAGGGAAAGGGACATAATATTGGTGCTAAAATTTTGAAAAAAGAACCAATTCTTATTTCAAATTGTGCATGGACTGACAATAACAGAAAGTTATTTGTGTTCAATTAAAAAAAAAAAAAAAAAGGAAAATTAGACTCATTCAGGCACTCGTTAATGTCCTGATGAATGTTGCTAAAGTTACTGTGAAGTGGGCATTTGTCAGCACTTTCAGTAATGTGTTAAACCTGTACTAAACAAAAGGTTCCTCATAATTTTCCTCCTTTCTTATCCTAGCTATATTCATCCTAAAGACCTTATAATAACCTTATCTTCTAAACATCCCACTGGGCTCCCTTCCTGTTCTTGAATTTTATACTTTCTGACAAAAGTCAAGAAGATCTTATGTTGTTTAGAATCAGTCATTATACAAATGCAGTTCAGAGTTGGCTCCTTAGTGAGTTCTGTTGCCAGACCCATTTTCCAAATTCCCAAGGAACTGTGAATTTCGTATATCCATGCAAATTGTCATAGTCCCAAGCATTGCTATTTTCCAATATATTGGAATATATATAATAATCAGATTTCAATGTTTATCTTCAGTTGTTTAATATTGTACATTGAGTTGATGTATAGCTCATGCAGCTAAGAAAATAAAATATCTTTTTTCATACTATTTAGTTTTATTTTCATACTATTTATTTGGAATTATTTTGTATATAAGTCATTTTACTCATTTACTGTACATGTGTTCACTTTGCTGATGGGGTGGATATTTCCTATAGCAAGGGCAGACTTAGTTATTTCAAAAAGAGCTGTGATTACCAACACACCCAAAGTGCCATAAAGTGTCTCAGCTAAAATTCCATTAACAGCTTTTCATTTTAAATTTGAAATTTTGAAATGTTGATTTCAAAATAGCATTTTCCTGCAAGTAGTCAGTTTTCTCCAGAAAGGATGTTAGCCCTAATAATAATTAACAAATTCAATTTCCTGTGACACTTCTCTGTTAACCTGAAGTCCCACTCTAATGCCATTGGTATGTTATTTGTCATCCTTGCTCTCTCATTCTTGCAAGACTACGTCATCACACACCAAAGCAGGATAGCTATGGCATTTTGTAATTCTCTGCGTGTTTTGAGCCAAATTCACCCTTTCATTTTTTGCCAGTAGAATGTAGGCTAAAGGCCTTCAGCACAGAAGAGGCAAGGAAAGATTCACTATGCAAAATAGCCTAAAATCCTGCCCTGCAGAAATTTGTGCTTGCCACTACAGTCCCCAGGATGCTTGTGGCTGAAACTATTCAAGTATCACAGTAGGTTTAGAGAGCAGTACGATTCCTGAAAGGCCTTCTGTACTGGAATTTCTGTGTTCAAGGCACTTTTCAGTCTGAGGCAGTGCATTCAAATAATCAGGTTGTTTTTCCCAGCAGCATGAGCTCAGTTGCAAGTAAAGGCAGTGAGAATGTGAAATTTAGTGATCCAAAAAAAGAACAAGCAAAAGTATTATGAATATATACTAATAAGAGACAGTTCTGGATCCTGGAATGTGTGTTTCCTGTTTCCATTACTTACTACATGAGAAGTACTTGAGTGCAGAGGCAGTCTCTGGCCAAAAGTTGGATTATAAGTAAGGAGTGAGTCAGGGGATTTCGGGAAGAGAACAGATAGCATCAGACTGATTGTTCAGTGTTCTCTGGAGGTTTGAGATTAGCACATCTTTCCTGTACCCTTCTTGTTTTTCTGGTGACATAATTGAAACAAAAATTTTCACATGTCCAGTAAACATTGATTCTGAAATACCTACTACAGCAGCTAATGTTGGAAGGAGTTGTGTTTGACTGTATGAAGTAGTACATACTATTTACATCTCAGAAGAATTGCATCCCACGGGCTGGTGCCCAGCACCAGTAGACAAACTGACTGTCCTTTCCTTGTTCCTTCCTTCCCTGTCTGGAATCCCTAAATAGCCTCTTAACTCATGGAGGTGCTGTGAAACAATTTTTAAAAATATTTTACATAGCTATTATATCTTACGGTGGTTAGAATGATCACACTGAAAAACTTAGCAGAAATGAATAGATATTTAATCAGACCAAGGCTTCAGTGTCGTGCAGTAAATCTGCAGTGTTGTGCACAGGGCTGGAGTCTGTCAAACAGGGCAAACCAGAACAGGATCTCCTTTGGCCAGCTCTGTCCAGCCTGGGAACTGAACTGGAAAGAATAGTGTGTTATCTTGTGTTTGAAGGCTGCTCCACACAGCAAGTAGAGACTCAGTTAAGGTTGTGCAGAGAAGGAAATCTTGTAGAAGTGGAAATATTAACAGTGAAATCTCCAGATCAGCCAGTGTTTGAATGCAAAACAAATTACAGGTGCAACAAACTGCAGCATTTTCAAGCATCCAGAATGTTAATAAGATAACCAGTATCATCCATGCATTCAAACAATGCCTAACATTCAGTGAGTAAATACTGAGTTCTGTGAAGTTACCTAGATATATCTAGTATCTTGCAAAGGATTAATAAACCTTTTCTCTAGAGCAGGGAAACAGTATAAGGAAAAGTTCCTAAATATTGCCATCTAAGTGCCCTGAAATATTTCTTTGGTCAGCATGCGTTTCAGGAGTGGTTTCGTTTTTCCTTTTCTTCTCTCCAGTACTTAAAGGCAAGGTAAACCCGCCTCTTTTCTTCTGACCATTTTTCCTTCAAAAACCCCGTAGCAGCACTGGGATGTGCTTTTGCCAAGACATCCCTTCCTCATTTCATAACCTGTTTAAAAAGCTATAAAAAGAGATGGTATGGGTATTATTTTAGTTAATAAGACTGTTGAAAGCAACTCTGTAGTTGTTGACATAACCTTAACAAACTAGGTAACCTGTTCCAGATCTCCGTGTGGTTGTTCTGTAAGAAAATGAACAATTAAGCTGTACTGATTCATTGCACAGTTTTGTAGTTATTAATGAATTGGGATTTTGGCTTTAAGATAACTCTGTTTTGAATAGATGTAGGCATTAAATGCTAACTTAAGTCAAGAGAAGCAAATTTGTGTGTTACTGCTTGATAGTTTCGTATGTTTCAAGAAGAGAGCAACTATTTATAAACTGTAATTAAGTTTCTTTATAACATGACTCATGCTTAACAAGCAAGGCCTTTTTCTTTTGCTTTCTTATGAACTGTGTGGGAAAATTAGGGTTTGATCACCAAAGAATTTACTCAATGCTTAATTACTCAAAACAGCCCTCTGAGTTCTGCTCATGTAGAGCTTTAATAAAGACATGATTTTTCCTGAATTATGCCTTTCTAAAACTTGACTTTTAAAAAGTGATGTGTAAATTGTAACATAGAAGTAAGCAGTGTTTTACTATGGAATTGGCTGCTTTCACCAGTCTGCTGCTTTGAGCTCTGCATGTATTCGGAGTGTGATGCTTAGGAAAGCCAAAGTAAGAAATCATCAGGGTTAAATTACTTTGAGTATGGAACTGAATTAGAAAGCTTTACTTTCCTGACTGAGCTAATTGTTTAAATTTTCCAAAGGAAATGTTTCTATTTCTGTTAGAGAAGGGATAAATGGGACTTCCTCTGACATGATTTTAATTTTAAATCTGGGTTTGACAGCAAGATTTTTACCTTTATAACCAAATATTGCTGCTTAACTGCATGACTTGTAGAAGCTTGCTAGTTGAAGTGACTCACTTACGTAGATTAAGTTATTTTTAGGGAGTAATTTGCACTGTTTAGAGGAGAAGAAAAAAAGGGAGAGAGCACTCTTCTAAGAGCTAGATCCCTCATTATAGTTTACAGAGCTCGTGAACCCAGCATCCAAGCAAAGGATGACTAAGCAAGGGGTCTATTGGTACTTTCAGGAATTTACAGACATGAGTCATCTGCTTATTTTCTGCAGACATATCACCAGGGTACTGTGTGAGTCAGCTGTTATTTGGAAATAGTACTTGTGTTCAGCATGAATATGTTTTTGTAGTTCTTAGGTAACTAGCACGCCAAACCAAAGTATGCTTTTGTAGTTTGCTTAGTTCAGGTGTTGTTTGACAAAAGTGGCGCATGGGTTTATACCATGGTGCTTTTTTTCATACATGGGATGTAATTATGATAACACTTAACTTTGTCACCTTACATATTGCATGAAGACAGGTCTGATTTTGTATTGATGCACAGATTGAGAGTCAGATTCCCTCTACGACCATGTAAAAAGCAAAAATTTCTGTATCAACCTGTGCAACTATGAGCAGGATTTGACCTTTTATCTTTAAAACACCTTGCTAGTATTGATTACCAATGGTATTTGCCTATTTTTATGTGCAATAAAACTCTTCACCCCAAATCCAAGTATTCTGTATGCTCACAGTTGTCAGTGGATGGGCATCCGCTGTGATGGAAGTGATTTCTTGCTTCCCTTTCTACTGCTGAAATAATAGCTGGCTACCTTGAGATACGTATAGCACTTCACAGGTCAAGCCTATTTCCTGTTTACTGGTTCTTTTAGGTGTGGTTGTGTTCCAGAATTAGGGACAGGTTTTTTTACTTGGTCTGTACTCATCTCACACCTAGTATTAAGGAAACACTTAGGTTAGAAAAAAGGGAGTTCGGCCATTGTAGGTGGAGGGTAGCATTAGAAATCAAAGGCAGGTCAAATTTCCACTTAAACAGCGTTTCTAGTACTAGGTATTTTCTCTTAGGTGCAAACCTTTAGTTTTAGGTAACAGGAAGAAAACTGCTGCTGCTTGCCCCTGGTATGTACACAGAGGATTTCAAAGAAAAGTCAGAAATTCTCAAGTTAGATACAAGGACCCATCTATTACTTGAGTATTTTGGTAAATACACAAAGGCACAGAGTAGTTTTCCTTTAAGGGGTTAGTACTTAACAAGGAAATAGATGCACTAGAGGAACAGAGTTTAAGCACTCAGAGCTGCAGAAGTATATTATAATATTAAAATGGGGAGCCTGTCCCCTTGCTTCATAATCTTTTCCATGGTGAAGCCCTTGAGAGCCTGCAGCACACACGGACCATCTGCAAGGGGAGGAGACAGCTTGCTTGCTGATAAATGGCCTCGATACACCATTGTTTATCAGGGTTGTTATTTAATAATCATGTTAGAAAGAGGAATTTGACAGAGCAATCTTTGAGTCTAACCCGTGTTACGGGAGTGATCTGCCCTCAAATTAGCAGTACTCTGCCCATGTCATTACTGCTTAAATATCTGCTGGAAGCTGCTGTGTGAGCTGAGTCACCAGGACTCCGGGAGTTATCACGTGTAGCTCAGACACTACATTTGCTCATGAACTGAGCAAACACTGTCATCCACGGAGGTTTGTTGTATTTTGTTGTATTCCAGCTGGAATATCACACTCAGTTTTGTATACTTCGTGGCTACAAACGATTTTACTTCTGGAGCTTGGAGGGTAACTTAGGGGAAAAGGAGCTACGGTTTGGCTGGTGCTCAAGTCTTCAGACATGATAGCAAAAACTGCAAAATGAAGGGACTAGAAGGATGATAACATGGGATTTAGAAAAATAAAACCTATCTGTCTTACAGTGATAGTTCAGTCTGTGAGCAGAGATTTCAAAGGAAGTGCTGGAATCACTGTTCCACTAAGTATTTAAAAGTAGAAAACATAATGCATAACCATGTGTACTGGAGGGGAGATCCAGTTCCACCTAAGAATTGGTGGAGTCCTGTAACGTGCATTCTTTCTTCAAATTCTGCTTGTACTGGAATTGCTACCTGCTTTGATTCCTACTTCAGCTATTACAACCTGTTAACTGTGGAGTCTTCCCTTCTCCTTAAAAAGGATTATGAAATGTCAGAGAGTACTAAGAATCCAGGGTTATATGAATGATTTATAACCTTACTAATTTACTTCACTCATTTCTACAGCGGTAGGAAAAATTATTTAAGATTTACAGGGAGTTACTGTTCCATTGCCATGTTCTTTCCTTGTGCAGAATTAAAGAACTGGGATTTAGAGGATAATAAAAAGTATGGTGCAAATGCTTTATAAAAGGAGTGTTGCACCTTTAAAAGAAATGCACATTCTTCTGATCATTTTGGTATTAGACATTTAATGTAAATAACTCAAGTCTGTTGTCATAAGTCAATTTAACTACAGATTTCTGAAGTCTTCTGAAATTAAAAGTAGAACAAGAAAATCTAAACTACAAATCTAGCAATCAAGAAGTTAAGTTAAAAAAACAGTTTCTGACCATATTATTAACTGTTGCAGACTTATTTTATTGGTCTGTCAGACTGATCATGAGACAGGGATAAGCAGAGGGAACTAAGAGGTTCTGATTTTTATTTTTAGCAAGATATTTTGTATATTAATGACTTCGCAGTGTGTTTTTGGTTTTGTGGGTGTTTTTTGTCTGGCAGATGACAGCAAGTTGAGATCTTTTCCAACTCATGTGACTGAATCTTTCTACATCCTTTATCAAATAATTTAACTACTTAGGTCTCAGACAGCTGTAAAATGAGAGTGATAGTGCTTTTGGTGTCCATGGAGGCACTAAAATGAATTGACTAAAGCAGATAGAGAAATACGGTTTTTGAATGGAAACCATAAGCAGAATGTATTTTGTGAATTTTTGAAAGGGAAAATTTTACTATAAAGGAAAATAGCTCTGTTATTTTTTTCTATAATAAAACAATCATGATGTAAATGTTGTGATAAACATGGAAATGCACTAGCTAAACAGTTTTATAATTATGTGCTTTACAAAAATGGTGTGATAAAAACCCATAGTGTCTCATACAGCAGTATGTTGGAATCATTACTTATAAGAAATAGAGAAGTATATTTTAGAAGTAATTGACAATTTCTCCTTTTCTGTCACCTTTAAATCATTAGAACGGAACCATATGTTTCCAGTAAAAAGAGGAAAAAAATGCCACAATGTATTTTCTTACTCTTTTTTTTAAATTATTTTTAATTTTCAGTTGACCTACCCCTCTATTTTCCTCGAGACCAACCAACCCTGACATTTCAGTCCGTCTACCACTTCACTAACAGTGGCCAGCTGTACTCCCAGGCCCAGAAGAATTACCCTTACAGCCCCCGCTGGGATGGCAACGAAATGGCCAAAAGAGCAAAGTAAGTCATACTGCTATTTCCTACTAAGTATTCCAGCTGTTACATGGTCATTTGCTGGTAGAAATGTCATGGATTTAATTGTATGTTTCCAGCGTTGTAAGAGCTGAACCTGTTTTTGTTCTCATACAGCCTTCCTGTATGTGAGTATAGACAGATACTTTATTAACCATGCTTATCACATTACTGCCAGAGGACTGATCAAAAGAAGACTCTCTGCTAGAAGTTGTACAGGCACAGGGTGGTGACAATCTCTGCTCCAAAGAGTTTCCAGTCTTAAGTAGATGAGATAGCCCGCAGCATGGTAACAGTCAGGCAAGGTAACTCCATGGTTTTGTGTGGGTGTTGAGGGGACGCTGAAGGGAAGCATGTGAGATGGAGAGAAGGGAGAAAAGCCTGAAAGATACGGAGGAAGGCTGTAATAAAAAAAAAAAACGGAAGAATGGGAGGAGGTTGAGCAAACCCCCTATGCAGCATAGGAGGCAGTCCTGTCAGAACTTGAGAAAGTTCTTAGGTGAACTTAGGTGAAAGTCTGAATTTCCTTTTTTTCTTCTTTTTTTTTCCCCCCATTTTTTTCTTACTTATCTGTTGGCTAGAAACAGAGAATCTCAGACTGTTTCCTCTGCAGTTTTTTTCTGCAAGTCCTTGTTTCAGGCTGGGGAGACACCACTACAGTCCAAGTATCCCCATTTAGTTAAAGATGACAGGGCAGCCTCCTCAGGGTGGTTCTGTTGCAAGGGCAAGCTGCCGTGAGCAGTTGTGCACCTTTTGTATGCTGGATATTGTCCTTGTCTTCTAGTGAAGCCAAACAGATTTTACTTGAATGGAGCAATATGGGCAACAGCCTTGCTGCAGTATTTCAGTTTTGCAAAGTGTAAAAATGTTAGAACAGCAAGAGATTTAAGCAGGCTGATTATCAGTTGTTCAGCACATCAAGACATCAAACTGCATAAATAACAAGGCATATTGGGGTTGAATGACAATCAGAAGATTACATTAAATTAGCAAAGATGCATAAATAAGAGTCAAATGAAAATAGTTCAAGATGAGTAAATCAAGTGAATGGCATGGTCATAGACTGATTGTAATTTGGAAATGATAGAAGCAAACAACAATTGACTGAAGCATTTGCAGATTTTATACTAATTTAAATTTTATGGAGAGCATCAAGTAACATTTTCTTTTGGATTTTGATGCACTGTAATATAAATTGTTTTGCTAGTATTTGGTTTTAGTCCCATATTGTCTAGGAGAGCCATTTCTTGATCAAATATGTTTGGGGTTTTTCTGGATTTGTTTCTTTTCTCTAGCAGAATTAAGAGTATTTTGCTAAAAAAAAAAAAAAAGGAAAAAAAAAAGAAAAAAACCAACAAAAGAAGCAATAACTGGAAGCATTACTGTGGCTTGTTTTATGACTGTACTACAAAATGCATTTCTTTTGCAGCTAGAAGCTTATAAGTACCTATCTGCTGTCTGCTAAGTGCATTCATTTATGAGTTGGTGTATACAAATGGACTTCTCTGCCGTGCACTTGAAAACTACAAGTATTATAACAAGTTATTTTTAAAAGTACTAAATGTGTACACTTACTATCACGTGTATGTTTTGTGAGGTTATTCACTGTTATGTTTGAGCCTTTGCATTTAAGTTTCACAATGGGTACATAATGCAAGAACGATGATGAGAAGCGGGGGAAGAAGATCTGCTGCAATGTTTGAAATAACTATCACTGAGCTGCAAAGAGACAGAGAAGCTGCTCTAGTTAGAAGTGCTTTGCTTGCAGGAATAACTAGTGTTTCCTTTAATAGGTACCATAAATAAAGCTGTATCAAGAAAAGTATCATGTTATGATACATGTTAGCATGGTTTAAGAAAGATTTTTAGCACAATTGAACACCTAATGAAAATAGTGTCTAAAATATTTGCTAGGGCTTCTTAGAATATGTTAGTGTGCTTCAACACAACCAAATAATTGTTCCTTCTACTTTATGTTTACCATAGCCATGTTATAGGCCAAGTATATAGGAATACATGTAGATTTATAGGAAAGCATTCTAATTAATACATTCATTCAAGCACCATGTCAAAACATCCCAGATAAAACCATAAAAGGATACATGATTTAGCCTCTAGAAGCAATGTAGCTTTTAGATGCTTCTAGAAGCCTCTAGAAGCTCAGCTGAAGTAAATTGTACCCTAGATAAATCCAGGACAACTTGTTTGTGTTTCTAAATCCTGTCTTTTAGGTTTTGCTTATGTGTAGTCTTTTTCCCTCTAAGACAAATGGTCTCCCAAGGGCTTGGCATTCTTTGAGACAAAACAGCTCTGTTTATCTTTCTGGCTGTACTGTTCTAGGGGCCACAGGATCTCCCACTTCATGTTCTGGTATCTGACCAGATTCTCCATCCTTATTCTCAGTCAGTTTGAGGGATCAGTTTGCACCATCTTCCTCACTTTAGCTTAAGACACCGCCGAGGACAGCTTTTGCTTGCTCTTGCACCAACTGGCTTATTCACTGTCCAGTCATGTATTGAAGCATGTGTACCACGTTGCTTTATAGGAGGTAGAAGCACCACCAAGTTTGAAGTACCATCACTCAGAGACTTCCTCATCCTTGATTTTGGCAAGTCCTACCTCTCTTTCCAGCAGCTCAACGTTTTTGGCTTATTCACAGGCAGAGCTGTCATAAGTTCACGCCAAAGGGACTTTGATTCTGTGCCCAGCCTTCTCCCAGGGTTGGGTTTGGAGTGCTTTTTTTTTTTTTTTCAAACAGGTGAGCCCATCCAGTGCCTTCATCTCAGGGGCTAAACTTGAAAGTCTTAGTATCATTGTTTATCTTTGTGGCTCCCAGCAGAGGTAGGCATCTCTTTTGAAGTTAGGACTTAACCCTTTGCTGTAGCCTTGAGACAATCAGTAGTAATTACAAGTAGGAGCAAAATTGCTCCCTAAAATACATACATATAGAAGTAGATTGTATATATTCACACTTAGGCACATATCACCCAAATCTTAAAGGCAAATTCTCTAATTAAACTCTCAGTTTAGCAGAATCTTTTTCATTCGCAGAAAAAAACTGCTCATGTTCTTACTGAAGTAGTTGGACCAATTTATTCCTGACTGATGCGAAGTCCATCAAGTCAAGTTTCTCTGTGTCCTCTTAAGCAGTTTTAAAATTACCTGGCTCCTCTGAGGCCCACTGACTTAGATTCCTCACTGAGAGATAGCATCTGGTAACTGAAACTTGCTATTGTCTTAGCCCAGGGATTTCCCTCTGGCTTGATTTAATTCTAAGGGACAAATCAAGTCCTGATTAAATAATGTGATTCTGAATGCCTCAAGATTTCTTGTTTCTCAGCTAAACACAAAATTTTAACCTCTTCCTCCAGCTAGAAACAGGGAAACAAAAAATATTAACATTTTCTTAAAAGCTTTCCTCTTAATTCATATCTCAGGCTTTGCCTCTCTTAGGTCATTTATTTATATGTCTGTGGCCTCCTGCGTAAGCAGGTTCTCCAAAAGATTTGCTCCTAAAATACAATAGCAAGCTTAAGAAAATACAGTAAATTATGGAAAGTTAGCAGCCTTGTTTGTGGTGTACGTGTGAAGTAAAACATCTCTGTGTGGTTTCCATGGGAAAGCTCTATTTTTTTGCTTAAATAGGCATTCAAGTGTACATAAATGGAGTCTTTAAAGAACATGCCGACTCTAGGCCTGGGATTTTATGAAGGAATACTGTAAATAAAGCTCGTTTGTTTACACCAATTAAGTTCAGTTCTCAGATGCACTCTGGCCCAATTTCTGTCTGACCCAGTGCTGCTCAATAGGCTTAGGTTATACTTCAGGGAGAGCAAGTCAGGACTCAGTTTATTCTTTTATCCTACATAAATCCACCTACTCATCATTAAAAATAACAGGAGGATGGAAAACTGGTATCACAATACAAAGTTGTTCTGAGAGTTTTGCATTCTTTTTTCTTTCAAGGTGGCTAATAGAACTAGTTTCTGATTAACACTATTGTCTCTGACCATTCACCAGTGTTTGCTGAATGTGATCTAAATTTTGCATATCTCTCAGAGCTCCGTGAGGGTGAAAGCTTGAAAGTTCTCAAGTGCTCTTAACTCTATATTGGCTGTTGCTCTCCCTTAAGGTCAAGTGCAGTTTAAGATTATATGCAGGCACATCTTTATGTGAGCGATGTATGTACCCCAGCATGACTGCAGCTACAGTTCATGCTCAGCACGAGTGTGCTATGGTTATAATGTGTCAGGGTGGTGCACTGTGCTGTGGCCTTTTCAGCCTCATTGGGACCTTTTCTTTAAATATCATCAGGTTACAAGATGTGTATCACGTCAAGGTGCTAGTTGCTGTTTGGCTGAAATGATTGCTTTAATCTTTAATGTTCCCTGGAAAGGAGAGGAAGTGCATCTTTTGGTCCAGTAAAAGGGTATGTGGGAAAAAATGTGACAATTATTGTGTTGCTGTTTAGACAAACTCAGTTATAATATGTCATAGACTTGCTCTTGTATTCAGTAAATTTTGAGTGCCCTAATGATTTATTTTTTCATGTTGACATTGACAGGTTTTTCAACTCATCCATTTTTTATTATTACGTCAGAATTCTTTCACATTTTAGGCAGAATATCTCTTACTACACTTTGGGTTCTTTTGAAGTAAAAAGTTCCTCTCTTTCCATGAAACTTTTATTTTCCTTCTGTACTATCTTCAATCTCACTAGAAAGTTTACATGTAAACATAGCCCCGTTTTATAGTCTTCTCTCCATGATAGGTGTAATTAAGGTAATAAATCACTTGCTATTATTTGGGTTGTATTTCAGTATTTTTCCTGCTTATTTGTAAAAGCAGCAAATTCTGTAATTTTCATGCATATTTGGCATCTTTAAAGAGTGGATTTCAAAAAACGTAATTAGTTTGATTTACATATCTATGTAAATATATATATATATTATATGTATGTATATGTAAATACATACACAAAGCTTTTTTTGTGACTGTCTTTGACTCTGTTGCACGTTACCTTAAACTTAAAAAGAAATTCAGCAAAATGAAAGTAAGGACCAGAAGCAGAGAACATGGGAACATCATCCTTCCCTAGGCACGTGTGTGTGTGTGTTTGAACATTTGCAAGCTCAGAGGATTCTTCTTGAAGAAGAGCAGAGGGGTAGGTACAAACTAAGGGTTGAGGTGCTGAGCTGGGTTGTGTGTTTAACTCTTTGGTTTTTTGATAGTCTCACATCTGCACCAAAGTGATTTCCTTACCTGAAATCAAGTAAGGCTGACATTTGGTTGCTGCTGATGGGCTCTTGTTCAGAACAGAAAAGGGCCAATATGCTGTGACAGCAATAGCAAGGAGGGATGTGGTGACCCAGCTGTTCAAAGCTTACAAAGAAGTTAATTTGATTTTATAGACCATTACATCAAAACTCTTATTTTCTCTGGGAGTGTCAGCTGATCAGAATTACATGTGAAAAGTAAAAAGGAAAATGGAAAAAAATTATGTTTGGGTAAAATACTTAATAATTGCATTTGTCCTTGTAGCATGTGCTGCGGTTGATTTACCAGCAAACCTTAAAAACAAGATTAGTTTGATTGTAAGATACAATAGGCAAAGTAGATACAGTTTTTAATTAGAATTTCCCCAGGATATTATTTTATTTTTACATTGTTCCTCTAAATACACTAGAGAGTACAGTGGATAGAAATGCTAGTTGGGCTTCTTGAGTCATCTTTTCCATGTACTTTTCTTTAAATGTCTCCTTGGATAATTAAGTCTGACTCTTAAGTTATGGTATGTTAGTTTCTGACAGGTGCCTGCCAGGGATCCTCAGTGCTGTCATGCATTATGTGGATTTCAGCCAAGACAGAAAGGCTGGGGTATTTGTTTCTGGTCACTTCTCATTAAAGCTTTGACTGTGGGAAAAGAAAAACAACTATTTAAAGATGAATAGTATAGGTGCTAAGGAAGTGCATGGAAATAAAATGTTAGGCAACTAATTTTTCTGTGGTTTTATATATGTGTGTGCATTTCAATATATAGTAAATATTCTTTCTGCAAAAAAAAGAATTCTCTCATATATTGACAAAAGAAATGCACAGAAGAGATTGGAGGAGTTGGCTTGGGAGAAGTGGAGTATAATAGCACTTTGCTGGAAGACAACTGCTTTGTGGGAATTAAAAGCTAGAATTTAATGTAGGTGGTTCTTAGTGAACCAGAGTTAGGTGTTGTTCTAGAAATACTATGATGAACTTTCTGATTTGGTTTCATTAGAGAGCTCCATTATACATTTATCTAAGCTGCTAGATCTGTATTAAAGCTGAGATGCACAAAAATATCCTCCCTTGCTGGAGAGAAAAAGGTAGAGAGAAATACACAGTTTTGGAAGTGGCTGAGTTTTAATAGCCCAGATAAATGCTGTTACTTGGTCAATTACAAAATAAACGGCTAAGTAAAAACAGGAGGTGAGCTCCATGATCTTGTCTTTCAGGCAACGTTTGTAATTGCTCCGTTAAACACAAAGAAAGGCCATACTAGGGCAAACTTAACATTCGTTTAGCCCAGTATCACATCTGTAGCAATAGGCAGCTTCGAAAGCCTGTAGAAGAGCATGGCAGAGCATGTAGTCATATTTTCCTGGCATGTTCTATCACCTTTGAGGATTTCTATATCCAGAATTGATACATCCCTGTCTAATAGCCCTATCTAGCTTTTCTTCTGTTTGATTGATTTTTGAACCCACATTGTGAAATCACAAAATTCTGCTGCAAGAGATTGCACAGGTGTGTGTGGTAAGAACAAGCTTTTATGAAGAACATGTATTTATATGGTGATGTAGTGATATTGTCTGTTTTACTCTTTATTCTAATTCGAATAACATCTGATTTGGTTTCCCGTGTATGACAGACATTCTAGCACTAAGATCTCCTTACTCTGTTTTCAGAGCCTATGTATTTTGTATATGTAAGATTCTTTTTCCTCACGTCTCCCTTTCATATTTGTCAATAATGACTTTTCACCTAGTATATTATCTCCCAGTCTCCCAGCACTCTAAGAACCATCTGCAGTTCCGTATAATTGTGTCTCATTTTTCCTTCCCTGACTAAATTTTTAGCATTAGCAAACTTCACCATCTTCATTTACTCACTCTCGCAGATCATGTAGGAATATGTTGAACAACACAGGTCAAAACACCTGTTTCTGTGCAGTTCTCAGGTGACTTCACCCTGATATTATTCATCATTCATGCTTAGCTGTTCTTACCTTGACTGCTATTTATTCACTTATGGGTCTTTCCTCCTGCTGCGGTAATTCAGTTTTTTAAAATCTTTGAAAAACCATCCCAAGTGCCTGTAGGAAGCCCAAGCAGTGGGTGTTACTTGAATCTTTTTTGTCCACATGGTTTTGGTACCTTAAGAAAAGAAGAGATTTATGAAGCGTAAGTTTGACTCCTACCCAATTTATCATATTTACGCAAGTCTACTAGTTCTGGGCTGTTTTATAAATATATGGGTTTTTTAATAACAGTCTTTACTGCTTTGTAAAGTAGAGACATGAGACTTCCCAGTCCACAGTTCCCTCTGTTCTCCCAGACCTTTTTTAAATTGACATCACACTTCTCTGGTATCAAGCTGTTTTAAGCAGGAGGTTACAAGCTATTTAAGTGTTTAACTTTCTCACACTTGAGTTTCTCTGGAACTCTGGGGTGTGAATATCATCTGGGCCTGCTGATTTGCTTGTGTGTGTTTTGTTGATTTGTTCATTACCTTTTTGGCTGCATTTCTACGTGAGCCAGATCTTTTGGTACGTCCCTTGCAAAGCAGGGTTCTGATAGGGCAGCGTCTTTAAGCACCTCTGCAGTGAACTTGGATTTAAAAACTGTTTCATTTATTCTTTGTGACATTATTTCTTCTCAGCGTTCTTCTTCATTTTGGGACAATTTCTGTACTGTTTGACATGTTTTTATTTGGAGGACCACAGCTAATTTGTTCCTCAAATTCATTTTTATCTGCTTTACTCTGTTTTTACATACCAGTTTTAAGAGTTTATTTCTGTCTGTTTTCCCTGTTCAGAGAGGACTCTGACCATTTGAGAATTTCCTCTTCTAACAGCAAACATACCCCTTTTGAATAGCAAAGAGAAATAACTTCTTTAATATGTTTTATATAATCACAGCTGTATGGCATCTCATCCCTTTCCTTCTGACTGGTTTGTCCTAATGAATATCCCAAGAGGTTTCTTTTATGTTTTGGTATGTTGCCTTTGGCCCCAGTTGATAAGCAATCTGGCAAGGCAAAGCGGATGGCATGATGAAATGAGTACTTTCACCTGCAAGCAGTCTTTGTTTTCAGGGATGCTGATTTTCAGACTTGTTATGGATGCATCTGTGGTATAACCCTTCATTTCTGCCTCTAAAGTACAATTAAGGGATTCAATTATATTTTAAAGATAATTCCAAATCTGTTACTACTTCTGTGATCTCCTGTCTTCTTGAAACTCTACACTTGTCTTTCCTTACAAGCTTCAGTTCTTAATGTATCTTCACCCAGTCTTTTCTGCTTTCTCCTACGTATTATATCATCCCTGCTTTCCCCCCTTCTTATTTCTTTGCATTCCTCACCCTGCCTTTTGTACTTACAAGAGGTCCCTAGTTGCATCTTGTGTGGCATTGACCGTGTCCTTCAAATCTACTAAATAATTTGCTAAATAATTGCTCTCCAACAGTGGAGTTAAATGTGCACTTACGTAGCTGAGATAGGAGGAAATAGTGTCTTGAATAAACAGTATCTCTTTAAGAAGTTAACCTTTACCTGGAGTGGAAAAATATGGCTGTGGCACTTAAGCAAATAGGAAAAATAGAGCAGGCTTGTCACACTATAGATCATAAGACTGGAAATTTCCTGTGAATTAAGCACTGTATTTAAAAACATTGTATGTAGATTGAGTTTTTCCATTATGGCCTTGGAATAGCATTCTCATGATCCTCCAGTAAGGAAGTGGAGTGACCGAGCTGTGACAGAGATATTCCAGTGCCCCCTTTGCAGACACCCACTACCCCAGCACTGAGTAATCCCCAGGGGAAAATGGAAGTTAAGAAAGCAGAAGCAAAATTTGCTATGATCTAAGACCACAAACTTCATCTGACTGAAGCAAATCTATTTATGTACACTGTGGAGAAGGTGAAGGAAGTGAAGTGTTTATCTCTTGAACTAGCAAGCAGAAGGCATTGATAAAACTTTCAAAACAAGAGGCTCCTTTTGCTATGTGTGTCTTGGGACACTTAGAGGCACTGTGCTTTGGGGATATTTCTGTGCAATACACCTTTGTAAATGCCCTTCTATCTATATCAGAAACTTAGGAGAGGAAATCGCAGAATTTTGATTTCCAGATAATTCAGAAAAATTGCTTGCTTAGTTACTGGCCTTGGTCTGTATGCACAGATTACGTCCAGTAGCTGTCACTTTTATCTGTAGTTGTCAGTAAAGGTCCATGTGTTTGGAAGCATGTATGTTCTTGGAACCATCTTTTGCAAAGTGTTGACCCTACTTAGCTGTTGCTTTAAAATAAACATTAATTGCCACCCTACATCATGATCTACAGTCCTGACTCTGCAGCAGTTGCCTAGAACTCCCTTCGCTTATATTTTGCCTTTAGTCAGGTCGTTATATTTATGGTTGTTTCATTATTTGATCAGATTGTCAAGATTCATTTTGCTTTATGGTAAGTTAGGCAGCAAAGTCATCTTAATTTTTACAGCAGAGCTATGCTGAATCTTGACTTTAAAAAAATCAATTGATATTATAGTTTTTTGGAACAGAGACACAAGTGTATAGCCAAATTAAAATTTAATTTTTATTTCTGTTTGCTTCATGTGGAGTAAAGCCACCTGTTACTTTTGCAATCAGCAAACCATAGAAAAATATGTCTAAATATAACCGCTTCTTGTACCTTTCTGTGTGGCTTGAATCAGAGATGGTAGTAACTCCAACAAGAAATTCTGGAGGAAAAAAAGACATTGTCAGTAAAATACAGAAAGCAGCTTTTGGACCTGAGTGAATTTTAATGTCTAAACTCCAGATCTGTACTTAGTTTCACTAGTTCAACTACTTGTGTTTCCTGTTATGGTTTTGGTAGTACATTTTGCTTTGTAATTCTGGAGACTATTTTCTGTCATGTAGTATAATTAAGTGAGCTGAAGTCAACAGTATTTCTTAAAAATGTGTATTTTGTTGGCTGCCCACTGCAGCCCTGCAGCTCTGTCAATGCTTCATTACTGTCTTGTTCATGAGCCTGGCTGCAGTCAGTGCCTTGTGTAGACTGGCAGGTGGAATTGATCACAGGAGGTTACAAAACTCCTTGTAGATAAGTCACAGCAAAAGGCAGTAGAGAGACAGAAATATTGGAAGAGGAAGAGATTACATGATGAATTTGTTTGGCACCTGGAAAAAAAAAGGTTGCTAGCAGCATAATGGCATTGTGCACTGACTCCTTTGTACACTTGTGTGTTTAGCCAGTTACAGTAGCTGTAATTTAAGAACTATTGTCTTGCTGTTGTATAAACACTTCATATGTTTGCTTGGCATTGCCAGTTTTGGAGATGTATAAAATGGAGAACTGTGTAGACGTTGTGTTTCACATAAAAGCAAAATATTTGCTATAGATAAAGCTGCCTAGTAAGGAAATTATAAACCACATCCCAAAGAGCATACTATCGAGACGGTGAGTTTAGAAACATGAAAATGTGCCAAGTATTGTTATGTATATTTGAAGCAATGCAGAAATCCTGGAGGGTACTTTGGTAATTCTGCTGCTGTGCTTGAATAAGTTTTAGTGATGTTCAGATTTGAATCGTGGTTTAGAAATGCGATTCCCTCCCAGTTGCCTAGTGCGTGCCATGATTGTCCTGATTTTCATCAGCTCCTGAGCTCTGGTCCCTTGGCACCTGGCCATGTCATGGGCCTGCCTGCTGCAGCCCGATTCCAGCTCTGCAACCAAAAGCTAGAGTGCTGGGAACTGGTTGTCACTTCAAGCCCTGCAATAGCTTAGATCTGCAGAGGGAGATAATTTGTTTTAACAATCATTTTCTTTTATGTCATAAAATGTGTGGCTTAGGATTCATCTCCTGTTACCCTGTAGTTATCCCAAAGCGGGAGAATGGGTTACTCTCCTCTGCTGTGAGAGCCTGGTGAGGAATGCTGAGGAAGTGCCTGTGAATAAACAGACAACATGGTCTGCCCAATGGAAATAAGTTTTTAATGCGTTTTATAGAGTAAAAATAGCAAAGAGGTTTAAATGTTGCATGTCTGAGTTTACAAGGGAAAAACTATGCCTCAAATGTTGGCATGAGGCCTAGGAAAAGAATGGGCTTTCAGTAGATTTCCACACTTCTGCGTTCAGCCCTTGTTAAACACAAGGCCTAGAGATGCAGGAGGGAGGGTATAACCACCTGTTACGGACCTAATGAGCACTCATATGGAGCATGACCTAAACACAAAAGTGGAATTAATATAACAATTTATTAATTTAAATTCCTTTTGTTAATTAGTACTAATCGTGTTGAATTAGATAGCTCCTGACAAATGGAGTTTAAGAAAAGAAAATTATATTAAAAAAGGAAAGGTTGACATCCTTGATTTTGTTCTGTTATAAATAAACAGCAAATCCTAGAGACTCTGGAGTCTTATAGTAAGTATCTTCTATACAGGAGATTAATTAGGGGTTCCATAAATCAAAGCAGCTGGCTGTGCCTGTGTAGTCACGAGAGGACAAATCCTCTTGCCTGGCACCCAAAAGGTATTGTTGTAGGTGTTCGGTATTTTCAAAACAAGTTTTCATTGTGTCAAAACAAGTTGCAACAAGAACATAAAAATACAAAGGCACATTGCATATGTATGTGTACTCCGTACAAAAACACTTTGTACTTCAAAAAGTGAATAATCAGGTAACGCTGATAAAGCCAGGAGAAGCTTTTTCTATTTCTAATATGGCTATGCTGTTGAAATAATTTATACAGCAAGATTTCATTGCAAAGTGTCAGCATAATAATGCTAATCCAGGAGGAATAGGTGAAAGACCTCAAGAGGCCTCAGGCTGTCCTTTACTCTGACCTACCCTCTTCTTAGTACCTGTTTTTACCTAACTTAATTGGAAGGGGGGAGGATGTTGCTATTCTAGCTAATTTATGAAGATCAGTCATCTCTGGACTGGATTTTTTTCTGTCAGGATTCTGTGGATTGGAAGAAACTTGTAGATGTCTTACAGTGGTTCCTTTAGGATGCAGCAGAAAAGAAATGCAGGATAGAAAAAGCTACTGCACAATTCGGACAACAGAGGACTCCTGACAAGAAGGGTTCCCAGCTGCAGATGCTACTCCAGAAGACTTGGAAGGGTTACACAGAACTATTTAGAGATCCCCACAACTACAGGCGTGCCTGCCCAAGTTAGATATATTAGCTTGAAAACGCTGAAGAAAGAACCCCACATTTTCCTGTATGCCTTGCCTAGACTAGAAGAAAAGGGATGTATTTCTCAGATATACTAGCTGCTATGGTCTTGAATACATTGTTTGTTCTATCATTAGAGCCTAATATTTTCAGAATTAAACCATAGTCACAAAAACATTTTATAAGAATTAATTAGAATATTGGAATAATGAGTAGTATTTAAGAATAAAATTTACTCTCAAAGCCAATAGTAGGAAAAAATCAAGTACAATAACCTGAGTCTGTATTCTGATGAGAAGGAACACAGTGCATACACTTCATACAGTGAGAAATAGTAATGACAGCCCATGTATCTTTGTGAAAAGATCAAGATTTCAGCTCAGGGGCTTTCATTTGCTAGTAAAGAATGTGCAGGGACAGACTACACTGTGCTAGTAGTAGACATATTGCTGTACAGCTGTGCAGCTAAGTCTGTACTTGATGTGGACCATTGAGATTATTTCATCCTCTTCCTTTTTTTTCAGATCATCTCTTGTTGGAAAAGACACTTGAATTTCCCACATCTTGAGCTGAGAGACATAAAACATGCTAGTGCAAATAGAGCTAGCATAGATTAATTTGAGATGAGCGTGCTGAAACACTTGGCACTCTTCAACCAGGGAGTTTAAGGGGAATCTATTTTGTGAATGACTTAGGAAGATGATTCACCACCCCATGATGAATGTCTTTGTCCCAGACACAAAAAGCAGAAATCTCATTGGTACACCATTTTGTACGCTTTTTTCCTCACAGAGTTTGAATCTCAGTATTCTGCTCCAAATTTCCCAACATGAAAATTTTAAGAGAATTAGAAACACCTAGACAAATCTTTCGACTTTATTACACAATGAATGGTAAAGTTGGCTATAGCACCTGTCAAGCCAAAGCAATAGCAAAACCCAGATATCTTACAGTCTCAGAATTCTGTGACCCTAAATATGTGTAAAGTGTTGTTTGATGGAAGGTTGCAGCTGCATAATTGAAAATCTTTGTAGATTTTCAGCATAGAAATTGGAAAGCAAAAGATGTTATGAAGTGGTCGATGTAGATTTTCTACCAACTGTATTTTAAAAACCTAGCACTAAGTTATACTGGAAAAAACATTACAATTAGCATGAAATTTCACAAAAGCATGTGAATTTAGAGCCAAGTATGTTTTAAGTGCTGCAAGCCCACACCCCTAGGATTTAGACATCTGTGGGCTTCTGGAGACCTTGTACCACACTCAGTGTTTTATATCACTAGAAAACACATAAACAACGAGTGATCTAATTGTACAATCTGTTAACAGATACCATTTGCAATAGCAAGACTTCCTTTCCATTGAATAATAAGGTGCAGGAAAGATAAGTGCTTTGCTCTCAACAGATGTCCTTGAGTGTAGCACCTGAAATTCAGATATCAAGTGTATATAGTGGTTAACTACAGCAAAATGTGTTGTTTTATGGAGTGCTGAAGAAAATATTCATAGAAACCCCATAGCTTTTTACCTTGACCTTGGAAAAATGACCATTTGAAAGAACCAAAACAATAGACAAAAAACAAGATTCTTACAGTAAGACGTTCAACAAAGAGTGAGACACGTGCCTGTATCTGTATGAAGATTGGCACCCACTCTAAGCTGAAAAGAAAGCAACTCTTTAAGCACAGTGTAAGCTAAGATCTAAGCCAGTATGAGAGGGATACAGAGCCGTTTTGCTCAACACTCACGTGAAGAATATCTGTGGACTTTGTACAAACCAGGTTCTCTGTACTTGAAGGAGCATTTTATGCAGCTCTTTTGAGCTTGTTGTAAGCGTGATACTGACCCACCAAGAACATGGTAAAGTAAAGCAGAGTACAGAAAGAATGCTGTGTTTCCCCCAAAAGGTGAAAAAGCATCGGTGGAAGGCTGATTTCTCCCACATGACAGCCTAGAGAAACCATAGGTCAGGTTAGCTTGCTGCATCTTCAGTGTAGTTCAACAGGTACTCCAATTACTGAATTTTTTTAATAACAGTTCTCTAGAGCTGAAAAGCCTACCTAGGGGATGTAAAAATCGAAATTTCAAAACACTTCAGAGAAACTTGAAAGTGTCATGTGGCAAGGGGTCTGAAACCAAAAAAATTAGGTATTTTTATGTGAGTTCCTGTGGTGTAGCACAGATGAAAGTTATTGAGGATGTAAATTTACGTGAATAGCGTATGAGAAATTAATCTTTTCCCAAAGTTCATGTTTACATTTAAGATTTCTCTGTACCTGTATGTTCAGTAGAGGTATGAGTGTTTTTTTAATCAATTTAAAACCTTTCTAAAATGAATAGTGTTCCATATGAAAGAGGCCCTGACTATCCATTCTGTAGCAGAGTGTTATCCTTCAGAAAATATTATATTTCTTTCAAATTATTTCATGTAAACCTTTGTAATATAATGTCCATATATGTCCATGTCATGGTCCTGTTTGTTTGGAAACACATGCATTTTGACCTCAGTGCCAGTTGATTGATAGATGAAACTTACTCATCCAATAATTGGTGCTTGTTCTGTTTCTCTTTACTGGTAATCTCTGCCGGGGAGAAAAAATGTCAGAATTTCCGTTTCACAAGAAATATTTTATCACATGGTTTTGTCCCAAACTTTAGATGAAAAGAAAGAGTTCTGAAAAAAATTTTGCTTGGAACATGAAAATAAAAATTATAAAAATGGAGTTAATGCGACAGTATAATGCACCTGCTAACAGTAGGTTAGTGCCTACTGGAAGCAGAAATTTTAATTATTTATCCCAGCATTCTTTATGGACTGGGTCCTTTAAAGAGACTACATCTGATTTTTTGTTTATGTTTAAGATTTCAGGGCCTTGTCTGTGTGATTGGATGTAGCCTCTCCAAGATGCTGGACTGCAAATAAGCAAGTTAATATCAAACTGATTGTTTAATCTCAGTTCTGCAAACCAGAACATCTCTTTTCAGATCAACATAAACCAAAATACCATTTTCTTTTCATTCTTTTCACTGATGAAAACTCACTAGCATTTCACAGAAATGCACATAACTGGGTAAAAAAATAATTTTCTATTGAAAAAGGCATGTGTTTGGGGTTTTTTTGGGGTTTTTTGTTTTGTTTTTTTAAAGGAAATTCTGACAAGCTGTAATGAGTAATGTCTTTACTGCTTGTTCTACTCCTTCACATACACTGAAAATGTCTTGTTACTTTTATACATTAGTGCTTGCCTTTCCCTCCTTTTGTGTAGTGTTCATTAATATCAAAGCAGTTTGACCTCCCTTCTACTTCCCCATATTTCCTCTTCAGTCTATTAAATGTGCTGCAGCTGATATGGTCCTATCAAGAATATTGTGCCTCTTTATAGGGTCTTTTTTGGTTTAGGTTAAGGGTGTAGTTTTTTTGGTGTGTGTGATGTACTATAATTATCCTTTCTTTTTTCAATTTTTTTTTTTAAATCTCAAATACCTAAGGTGTGTGGGAGAGGAGCAGAAATGGAGGAACATATCCTGGGTAAACGTGGTACTATATTTGCGTCAGTCTGGACAAGACCACAAATGATAAGGGCAAACTGAAGCATGTCCTTTAAAGTATGGAAAGAAAAAAGTAGACGTTCACGAATTATGAAGTACTAATGGAATTTGTGTAGTGTATGGAACACCTCCAAAAGGTTCATATGAACTACCAGTGAAATAACATTCTCTTTGAAATAGTACATCTGATCAGAATGTAGGGAGGTGTTAGATTTAGCTTAGCAGCAAAGGATACAAGCTCTACTGCAGGAATCAGTGAAAAGAAAGGATGCTGGTGTAGATAAAGATGGTGTGGGAGGATGTATGTGGTATCAGAAGCATTCGTTCTGGAATTTACCTAACAGTAAAGTCATTGAAATATAATGCAGCAAGTGTGGTTTTAAGAGGACGCACAGAAATGCTATAAAGGTCTTTCAGAAAAGACATAAAATGTAGGAAAATATTTCTGCTTATATTCTATTTAAAGAATAAGAATCTTTACAGTTTAGGAAGAAGTAAGTTTAAGTAACATCAAGTCAGTAAGAAGATCATGTCCATGGAAGAAGAGTCTGTAGAGAGAGGCTGTCAAAGGGGAAGGAAGAAGCTGCTTAAAATAAGCAAGGAGAAGAAATGTAATTAAAAGTCTTGGCAGATAATGCAAGAAGAAATAAAAGGATGATAAGAGTGTGGCATTGACATTGTGCAAGTGATATTCCTTGAGCAAGCAAAATTACATAGAGCTGACCAGGACATACCTAGGCTGTGGTTTCAAACATATGCTATAAACAGACAAATACAGAAATGGCGTTCAGCTGGTAAGATGAGATGACAGGCATCCCTTCTCAGCTGGTGTATGTATGCATGTGTGCCAGGCTGAACAACCACTTTTGTCGGCATAATTATGGGGGCTGCTTTCTGAACTTGGATTCAATAAATCAGAGTGTGGTCTGTAAATACACAGCACAGTCTGTGTATGCTGTAAAATGTGTGTGCTGCCTTTGCTGTTTTTCTTTCCTGTGTCTGGGCTCAGCTTCTCAGTCCAGAAATGTTTTTACTTTCTATTGCTCTGTTAACCTTTGGATGGCATCTCATGTTTGTTTACAGCTTGTGTACAAAAGCTGACTGAACATATCTGTTAATTAATTTGCCAGGCATAACTTCACAAAGAGAGGAGAGCCTTTTCTTTTGTGGTCTTACAACTGTTTCAGATGTAAGGAGGGCTGATTGGTTCTTGGTGATTGCCAGAACTTCTAGCTGAATTATTAAATATGTATCATGATTGTGAAGATGATCAGTGTACGTTTGCCTCAAGAGGAACACCAGCAGAGTGATCAGTAACATAATGAACATAGTTGCAGCTATTCTCACTTTGGATTGTTTGGGGGTTTTTTGTGGTTTTTTTCGTGTAGAGAAAGTGAAAGTTTGGTGCAGAAAGTAGTAGTCAGAATGATGAGTCAGCTTCTAATACTACTTGCAAATAAAGGGTATCACTGGGACATATAAAATATGTTTACTACATGGTTGAGTATTTCAGTGCAATAAACTCAAAGGTACAGTTCAAACTCAGTGGTGGATACTTGGGTTCAGCTTATTTTACGAATTTATGACTCACTTGATTATTTCTAAGAAGGCAGATGATGATCCAAAATATACAAAGCACATCTTAATTAAAAGGATTAATGTTCTGACCTTCAGAGTCTAAGGAAAGGAATTACAGTTTATACAAAGTGTTAGTATTTATTCACTGCGTCTTACGTAAACTACTGCCATTGACAGTGACTCTGTGCTGTGTCAAGGTTTCTGTAAGGGGACAGATAAGGAGCTTATCTCCTGCATATATGCTGACTTCTCCTCATTATTTTCCTGCTGCGTTAACTTTTCTGTGTTTGGGCTTTTGGTACCGTATGTGACACTTTCTTCAACACAGGAGAAAAAAACCCTAACTTGTTGTCCCAGAAACGTGGTGAACATCAACTGCATCAAAAAGTCCCAGTTTTAAAATGCTGCAGGCAGTGGCATAGCCACACTTACGGCTCCTCTGAAGTTTTTCTTACTTTTAGAGCCATTCAAAGGTGTGATTTTCAGTCTATCATACAGCTTATCTCTGAAGCTTTGCACTGGATAAAATGTGGATGGTCCATCAGGCTCTTCTGACAGTGTCAAGTTACTGATGACCACATTAAGAGGTTAGTGGTGAGGACCCTGAGGAGAGAAGTGCTGATAGGTCTAGAAAGCTGAAGTGTGTGGATCTGCTGTGTGCTTGTGAGAGGAGCACAGACTGAGCATGCTAACATTGTGCTTCTCTGCTGAAACCCTGGCTGAGTCCATGCACACACCATGTTCCAAGTTTATTCCTTCCTAACCACGTGTTTTCTTTTTTTCAATAGGGCGTATTTCAAAACGTTTGTCCCTCAGTTCCAGGAAGCAGCATTTGCTAATGGGAAGCTTTAGGCAGACTTGGGCATGGAGATGATACTGCACAGATCCTTCAGTCTGCATGTGTCCTGCCAGCCCACAAGAAGAGTGCCTGGAAATGGATTGGACTGTCTCGATAGGTGCTTTCTTGCCTCTGAAATGGTTTGGGTAGCATCAGTTCCTGTCAGATTTCCAAAACAAAAACCTCATTAGCATGTTTAAAACTTGAGTGTTTGGTATTCATCCTGTCCCTTTGCCTCTGTCACCATCATTCCTTTATGTATCTACTGGATTAAATTTAAAAGGGTGTGTTTTGGTGTGATAACATTTTCTTGTGCCAGCAGTGTCCCATATGTTATGCCTTGTTTCCTCGTCTTCAGATGATGTAAATTGGATTATTTTCTTTCCGTGGAAATAAGATGTGATTTGTATATTTAGTTAACATTTCCAGTGTATCCTAAGAAAATATAAAGCTGCCATATGTACCAGGAATGCCTAATGGACTGTACAGTGCCATATTCTGCCTTGGAGGTTTGCTTCTCGCTGTGGTTGTTTTTCTCACTGGCATGGGTATGAGTTGCCAGTTCAATTCTCAGTGCCTTTCAAGTTGGTCTAATATCAATATGGCAGGATTTGGGTGGGGTTTTTTGAATATTTCAGTTCAAAGCTCATCCTACATTAAATGCTATGCTTTTATGCTTTGTTCTTATTTCTGTTTGTACCGTTCTGGTGTTTTTCTATTGAACTCCCCTTGCCATTGCAAAGAAGTTCTACTTCTTAGTACCAACGAGCAAGGAGCTAGTTACATAAATTAGTATCACAAAATAAAGCTCTGTCACAGACTTGTGATTTTTCCAAGTAACATAAATACTTAGCAAGCAAACATTCTACAAAGGAGTGAAGGATGTCTTGGAAAACCACTGATGAAATAGTGTAGGGCTATAGGTATCTTAATGCTTAAGTTCAGCGTGTCTTCTCAGAAATAATTCTAAGTGTATAGAACTGGAAACATTAATTCCCTAACTCTGAAATGTCAAATGCAAAATCCCACCTATTCATCTTTCCTTTCACACTTGTGTCAGATGCACCACTTGGGTCTGACTGTCACAATGTCACTTCCCAAATTAGTTTGTAAATAGACCAGGGTACTTTCCAGTAAGGAATAAAATTAACAGTGTATGTTGCTTATAAATGGCATATGGAAAATGTGTCCTACTTCTGCGAAATATAAGGAACTAGATTAATAGTATGCAGATGATACAATGGCACTGGAAAACATTTAATTTGAAATTATTCACTGTAGCACCACTGTCTGCTTATGCAATGAAATCTCATCAACTTACTTGATTGGGAGTGTTCTCCTACCCTTTCTAAAACTTGTTCTTTTAACATAAAAATAGTGCTTTCCAGGGGAATGTCCACTAAGAAATGTAGACAGGTTTTGAGCAGTGAAGCTTCATAATTAAGGATTATGCAGATAATTTGCCTCTAGAAACTAAAGGTATTTTTAGCTAGTTTATAGGCAGAATTTTATGTTTAATACTGAAGTTCTTGACTGGAAACCAAGCTGCAAACAAAATCAGAAGCCTTATTGCAAATCTACAGATGAGAGGCCATATTTTGTCCTGTGACCCACCCCCTCGTGACTCTTCGCTGCTTTATCTGTGGGCTGTGAATGGCTCCAAAGGTCTGAGCCTCAGTTTACTCAGTGGAGGTGTTGCATTAGACTCTTGCATGCAAACCAAGACTTAGAGCAGATGTGGAAGGTAGTGGGTTTATGGCAATAGCAAAAACATAAAGGAACAAACTTAAATGCCTAAAACCAGACATTGATCAGTATACGGGGAGAATCTTATATCTGCATTTCTGCAGGTAAAAATCAAAGCTACTCACACACGTTCAAGAATAAGCCAGCTCTTGTGAATGAGGTGGGAGAAGGAGGATGGCTGATGAAAAACATTGGTCCTCATAGTGTTCAAAATCCAATAGAAACTGCCTCTAGCATCTTCAAAATGTAAAAACCAAACCCTCAAGTTGCCTCAGTAGATTCCTGGAATACTGCATTTTATAAACGTGTGTTTGATTTAGTGTTGTAGCGATTGCCTCATGAACACAGTGATTGATATATACCTGCTTGTCCACATGGCACCAGTAATTTTTTTATCTTTTCAGAAATTACCATATTTCAAAGGCTAGCAATTGAAAAATATTTCAAAAAGAGGCCCGCTCTATTGAATTGATAGGTGTTTTCAACCAAAAATGGATCCTTCACTTCAGTCCTACTAATTTTGGACAAAAGACTGCTTTATTATTAAAGGAATATGAATTTTAGAAGCCGTGTAAGAAAAGACTTGGAGCCTAAACTAGCAAGTCCTTATATTGAATTCAGTAGTTTCACCAGTTTTTCACTAGCATATATGGAAATGAGCCAGTAGCTTCAGACTAATTATACATCATAATACAAAAAATTATTTTGGAAAAATAAAAGGAAAGGAAAGGAAAGGGTAGATAAGTGGAGAATCTGATCTGCTCGTGTTTAAGATGAAGTCTGCAAGCCTATCAATTTTCAGATGAGAAGAAAAGGCATTTGTCTTACACTTAATGAACATTTTGTTAATTTCAAAGCAACTCGCCCTGCACAGTATTTTATGGAGCCCTTCCTGACAGTTCTCAGAAGAATGTATTTGGGGGTGTTAGCCCTACAAATGGGGTGTTGGGAGGAAAGACGTGGAAATGAGTGAACTCTTCTCTCTGGAAGGATTACCATATAAATACTACATCAGAAAAGAGAGCTAGTTTGAATAATTTTATCAAGTATTTGTTGAAGGCATTTAAATTAGCCACAGAAGTTGTAATCTAGGAAGTTGGGAGTTATTTCTTTTATCTCCTGTTTTATTATAATATCCATTGTGGCCAGTTTAATGGCAATGAGACTTTCAGTGCTTTTTTTCTTATTATGTGATATATGTAGTTGAAAGGAGCAGTTGGACCTAGGCTCATTTCTTTGGTTTATGAGGACCACGATACATAGGAGAAAAATATCAATGTTATGAACTTACTGAAAAGCCTGAATTGTACTCTGTCATAATTTTTATCGAAACAATGTGGCGAGTCTCTAGTTACTCAGCCAAATTAACGCACCATTTTCTGAAAGTCCTTAAAGTGTGAACTTACAGTCCAGCCTTTATTCATCTGCATATGTGCTAGAAGTAATACCAAGCCTTTCAAATTCAAAGTTAGACCTTTTGTGAAATTGCTGGAAAGACCGGACAAGCAGCTGGAAGAATAAATAAAAGTTAACTATTATCATGTATAGTTTGGCCTTTATTTATCTTTCTGTTGTGTTGGTCACCACTTTGTTGATCAGTATGTTTCATTTGCTGAATCAGCAGCATTTTTGTATTGTCAGTGTCCTTGAACATCCTCCCATTTGTATACGAAGTAGACTCGACTCATGTTTCGAGAAGAAGTTGTTGCAAGAACTTGCATGGATTCCCTTTGCTTTGTTAGGCCCTCACTAGGCATGTTTCTGTGTCTGTTTCCTTTCTCTCATCCTGCCTGGCACTGGTGGCAATTAAGCATCTTTGGTGAATCAGTCAGGAAATGAGATTTAGCAAGGAAGTGCAGTATCTTAAGTCTTGCTTGAGGTATCTTGCACAAAGAGACTTATTATGTAGGAAAGAAGGGAATAGGTCTGGTTAGTCTTGGTCAAGCAGTGGCTTCTAATACATGACGGAGGGTTTTGAAGAGCTCAAAAACCTGTTTAAGTGGTGAGTAGGGACTGTGGCATGGACAGCCTCCTCCTCCTGTCAAGTACCCTTAACCAGAGAAGCAGCAGGCAAGAGAAAACCCGTAGTAGCACCTGAGGGCCACCCCTGCAGGTCTGAAATATGTTTCTAATACCACGTCTGTGCTGCAGCAGTATGTGGAGATGAAGGGGAAGTGTCCTTCATCAGTGGGGAAGGGGAGTTGCTTGCCCTTCCAGCTTTGTGAGAAGGGCGTGCTGTGAGAAGGTAAGAAGCTTTGGACATGGCTTCTGACCATGACTGTTAATTACAGGGTGCTGTCCTTTCCCTGTGAAGCAAATGAAGTGTGTGGCCAAACTGACTGCCAGTGAATGCTCTTCTCTTAAATTGCTTATGTCTCTGTAATTGATGTATTGTAATGCTCATTAAACCTAAAGGTTACAATGTTTCATACTTCTTAAATGTTACAGAAAATTCCTTAAGTCATCTCCTTCTCAGTTTTTCTTTTCAAGTGTCTGTAATGTTTTGGGAGAATCTCATCCATACTAGATATTGCTATTTTTAGCAAGTTTGAGGTTTATGTTTTAGCGAGGCAACAAGGAGTGTGCTGGCATCTTATGGGCCTACATTAAGTATAGAATTGCTTGCTGTTAAAATACTCAGGATAAACGGTTTTTTTTATTATTTATTGAGCCAAGTATTGTATTCTCCACAGCAGAATAATTCTGAGGAAAGACTGTTGTTACCCAGAACAGAGGGGATAATCACAGTGATGGCACGGGATACATTTTTGCACCAAATCTTAATTTGTGTCTTAGCATCAGCAAGGGGAAAGTATATTCTCCTTTTCTGAAGGAAGCCTGCCACTAAATAAACCATTGATTAAGCTATATCTTTTCCTGTTTGTACTTTGCAACAATAGGGTTTGTCCCTATGGGCAAAGTCAGTAAAAGTCTGAATAATGTACATCAACAGAATAGGGCTTTGTAATATTTTTATTTAATGACACCTGTAGGTTCAGAGAATAATTTCAAACTTTGTGCTGGGGAATGGTAAACAAAAATATCAAAAACATGCAAGTAATTTTAGCTACTTAAGAAATACAAGACTAGCAGTCTAGTATTCTGCAAGAACTCAAGGATTCTGCCATATATTTCTAAGCATGTGGCTTGAAAAGTCATGGTGTGTAGATGATTTTAGTGCTGCTTTTCCTGTTCTATTCCCTGCCTTACGTTCAAAAGCTCAATTCTTGGTTCCAAGGCACTGCTGAAGCACCATTTTGTTAAAATGGTAGCAATCAAAAAGGCAGGGGGGAAATTGGGATCAGCTGCTGAAAATAGGTCTTAAATCATCACAAAATCGACAAAGGAAGCCAGGTTTGGCGGCTGCCTTGCCACTTGCTGAGTCTACAATATGGGCCTTCAGATGTGTCCCCAGTGCAAATTGAACAAAAAAAAACAAAAACCCAAACCAAAACAAAAAAAGACAACACAGGAGGTTTTTCTCAGAGTACTAAAGAAAGAAATTCAGTTTTAAACAACAGGAAGTAAAATAAGTGTTTAATTGCAGGCATGAAAAGCAAAATACACACTAGAAGTCTAACATTATTTGTACCTACAGCTCCCCGCGTTTCTTCTGTCACCAGAGAAGGTGAGGAATTAAGGCCTCGTGTTGCAGCTGCCTCTGGTGAAAACTGATCCTTGGGGTGGTCCATGTTTTCATTAAACTCTAAACCCTAATGATGTTTTTTCTGTCTCTGAGAATGGCAACCAGGGTAAAGCAAATCTGATGCTATCAGGGGTTTCTGTTCCACTGCTGCTCAATTTCAAGCCCTTGCTATGGGAGGGGCAAGTACTTTGTGAGCCACCAACCCTGCCAGAAAACAGAGTACATTTTATTTTCTCAGTGTTTATTTGAAATTATTCAAGCTGATTATAATTTGATACCTTGTTTCTTTTATTCCACTGTCCCTTTCAGCAAAAGGTTTTTTTAGCACTTGTTTAGAAATTGGAGCTGCTGAGGTTATCTGTGTCTTTGGAAGGGGTGCAGCGCTGGTGTGAGAGCAGCAGCTCGAGGCTGGAGCCATGCATTTCTTCTCTGAAATGCACGGTCAGCAGCAGCCTAGGGACAGTGCACCTCTCCCATCAAACTTCACTGGAACTGTGTCTGACAGGATGACAACCAGGAGTGACAAAAACTATGACCCTTTTTACTACTGAAACTCGGTCGCTGTACATAGCCAACTCAGCTACCCAGGTCCCCCTCATTCCATATCCCTGAGATCCCAGCTGCAGGAGATAACATGCTTTGCTTGCCCATCAGTTGTGGCTAGGTTGTTTTTTTTCTACCTGAGAGAGAAGCAGTGCCAGAGGGAAACGCAATCCTGCTGCTCCTGCTGCTGAAGCCAGGCATCTCTGAATGCCTTAAATCCAGCTGCAACTCAAGAACAGCCCTGCCAGCTAAGGGGGTTTTCTTGTGTGTTCTGGCCAGATGAACCTGCCTCTGTTCTGCTGGCACTGCAGAAAACTTTATCCCCGTATCACCATCCCTAGGGGCAAGAAAAATATTCAGGGGCCATCAGTATCCATCTGAACTTTTCTATCCTCGTTATGAGAAGGGGATAGAAAATGTCCAAATAAAAAAGCTGCATAGTAGAAGCAGCTTGTTTCTTACGTTTCTTCAGTGCCGTGGCTTGTTTCAGTGTTTGTTTTCTCATTGCTTTCTGTTGAAACAGGTACTGTAGAATGCAGCATTTTCAAGACTTTCTTCACTCATGTCCCTGTCCATTGTGTTGGGTGGGTGCTGTCCCTCCCCACAGTTAATCTCTGATTCACTCCAGACCATAGAGGTGCTCCCGGGCAGCCCATGGGTGAACCGGGAAATGGGACGGCACCTTCTGGCTCCAGCAAGGAAGAGGTGAGCTTGGGTGAATGAGTTCGTGCAATGAGAGCTGGGCTTGTCTTCTTCAGAGCACCCAACAGCACTTGTAGCCAAGAAGAAATAGCAGGTTCTGTCTAATGGGGTCAGATAGCTAAATGGAGCAGTTTCCGCACAGTGGCGGCAGGTATAATTATACGCTGGGCCGTGGCGTGTCTGGTCCTAACAGCACCCGGGACTCTTGTGAATGACTCAGCCGCTGCTGGAGGCTAATTATGGGCAGTTCGCATGAAGAACCCTCACAACTCGATGGATGGCTGTTGAGCACCCAGGTGGATTGCTCACTGCCAAGCTGGGTAAATGCCTGCTCATGAGGAAAAGGCTTTTCCAAGCAAGGCTGCAAACAAGACTTGGCGGTGCCTGGTTTTTGAAGAGGAGGTGTTGTCTGTCAGTACATTGCTTGGTCTGTAGCATTAGCTGGTGCTGGGGTACTTGAAAGTGAGATTCTCAAATAATCTAATACCCTAGTTTCTTGTGGGTTTTTATGGATTATAGGAGTACTTTTTATGTGTGGTCTTTATTTTGTTGAATTTAGCATTATTTTTATTACAGTGTTTTAGAAATGGGTCATGTGATTATTTTTAAAATTCAGCCATGTATTTGTCACTGTGATACACTCTGGCAAAAGGGTCCCCATACTAGTTGTACTGTGTGAAGTGTTACTTCTCTGCCCCAGAGGTACCATGGGGCAGGCTCAAGAAGCAGGGTCTATACTTAAAGGCAGCTCAGATAAACATCTCTGAAGGTGTTGAAGGTTTCAAACATCATTAAATGCATGATTTGTACAGACCCCATCTTTGCTAAGAACAAAATCTACTGATGTTAAAGCATATATGGAAAAGAAATACCAGAAGTATATGCCTGTGTCTAGCATTACAGACATAGGATTAGGGAAGCTGCAAGAAGCTGGTGAAATTAATTTGCAAGGAGTCTCATGACTCCTTCCTTCAGGCTCTGTCAGGTTATGTTTACAGGGAACACTTTTATAAAAAATTCTTCCTCCAGAAGCAGGAGCTCCACTGTCACAGGAGCAAATCTTCACGACACCAAGCCCAAGGCAGAGAGTATTTCCGCCAAGATGACACAGTCAGCAGTGGAAGAGGTGCCCCTGGAGGTTGGGACATCTCCCTGGATATTTTTGAGACATTAATAGGCAAAGCCATAGTGGTTCTGATCTAGTGCTACTGATAGTCCTGCTTCAAGCAAAAGGATGAACTAAATGACCTGTAGATGTACCTCTCAGACAACATTGACATGGTTTTATTAACTTTTTTAAAGCCTATGATATAGATCTAAGCACAACCTGGTATTACCTACTTCTAAAAATTATTCAGAGACAGTAGCACATGGAAACAAAATGATGAGCAAAAGTGATGGGATGTCCAAAGTTCACTGTTTCTAACCTTTCTCAGATCTTACAAGTGCAGACATAAATTCAGTACTTTTTCAGTTGCTTTTGTTAGTAGAGACCACAGCAAAAATGTGACTGATGTCTATACAACATGGTGCTCTTAAGTAACTGCCTATGCTAATTCTGAGGAGAAGCTCAAGTGCTTGAAGCACTATAGACACATTGCATCATCCTGTCATTTTTATGAAAGGTACCTTGATGTTGCCAGAAAGACAACCCATGTTTGGATTTGAAAGTAGGTGGGGCATCTGGAGCCAGTGCTCCCTGTATACAAACAAGATGCTTCTTCAGGGGAGAGCTAGGACGGGAAACTGGTCCAACATACATCAAATTCTAGTTGTTCGGAGTTGTTTAGAGTACTTAAGGAGCAGTTCACAAACAGAAAAGTGTTAAAACTGGGTGAAATTAGCTGCTTATGGGCCACCCTGTCAGGGCAGACTGGAAAATGGTCCTGTGCATGCCAGCCTGAGCAACCTGTTTGCAGGGAATTTAGCTTTTACATCCTGACATCTTGCTGTAGAAAAATAGGAATTGTTTTGAGGCTTGTCTTTGCACCTAGTCCTGCCGCTCAAGATTAAATCTCGCAGACAAAACAAGCTGTTTGGGAGGCGGACCAAGAATGCCTTTACAGTGAAGAAAAATATAAATGCTCAGCCAACTGTTATTAACTATTGAATGCAAAACACTCCCTGGGTTTTGTTTATTTGTAGACTGTAGAGAAACCTCCCAAACGCTACCATGCTTTCAGTGTGAAAGCACTTCAGCCTCTGTGACCCGCTGTTGCTGGGGGAAGGAAAGGATTTTTTTTTCTTTTTTCGTTTTGTTGTGGGTTTTGTTTTCCCCAAATGTGTTGTTTATTTGGTTTTGCAAAGGTGATGTACCCAGTTTCCTCTCATTGTGTGTATTTCTGCCTCCAGCTGCTCACACCTGAGCTGGACTTTGTCTCCCTCCCCTCTCAGTCCGCTGGGCAGGATGAGCCAGGAGGACCCGGCTCAGCCACAGCACTGCCAGCCACACAGCCAGGCACAGGACCCTGCTGGCCTCTCAGTGCTGTTCAGATGCACGTGGAGAGAAGTTGTCATTAAAAAACAAAAGAAAAAAAGACCAAAAGACTGCTGGTGAGCAATTTGCTTGTTGCTCGCAGGCAACTCAGGGCATCCCCAAGCTTTGAGGTGGCTGCTGGAATGACAGTGTACAAAGAGCACAAGCCCTTTGCAGTGTGCTTCATGTGTGTAGGTATGCATTTGTGTAAGCAGAATGATGAGGTCCAAGTTTACAGCCAGTTTTAGGTTTCAAGGAAGGGAGAAAAAGTAAGTGCTGGCAGTGGAGAAGGAAGGAACAGAGGCACACCACTGCTGTGCTGCTGTCAGTCTGGAGTGACACTGCTGAGTGCAGTGAAATTATCCTGTCCTGGGAGGACTGACTGCAAAGTACATCTATTAACTGTGGAGAAAATGTTTATATGGAGTTTTATTCTAGTTTTACAGTCTGATTTAAACCAAGTGTGATGCCACTTGAGTCATACAGAGTCTGGGTGCTGCATTCATGCTGTAAGGGCTAAAGGTGGAGGCAAGTATGTGGAATTGTGCAGGATTGCTTTTCAAGGTCAAGGAAATGCAGAAAGTAAACAATGTTAATTGGGAAAGAAAAACAGGATTATTAAGACTCCTTTGGCTCCAGTCCTCTAAATTACAGGAGTCAACACATTTGTATTTTGTCAGTAACTTATTAGAGCATCTTTAGATGCAGCGCTGGACAGGCCTGTTGAGAATTTCAACATTTAAAGCTACACTTCTGTCCCTCTGCTGTGCACATACATCACTGAGCCATACAGCTCAGTGGGGAGGGCCATACAGCACAACTTCCTCCTGTTTTAACATTAGTTATCAAACGAGTGTAAATTAAAGCACAGACTTTGCAATTGTGTCTGCTGGTGTGGCAGCACTATGCATTTCATAATGAGGGGAGAATCAGGGCTCCTCAGTCTCAGCTCCCCAAGTTGGGTCTTTACCACTTAAGTAGAAAAACTGCTTTGAACAGGCTTAATGGCAGCTTATAGAGAAAAATGGTCAACAAGATTTGGCCCAAACAGCTTCTTATTTAGGAGCCAGCTGAATTCTATGAAATTTAAGCCATACACAATAATTTAAACACAGGATTAAGTGCTCCTGTAGTCCAGCTTTTTCTCCAAGGTCAGGCTAGAAGGTGTGATTGGGATGTACCAGTATGCACAGGTACATCAGCTTTTTTGTTTGGTTTTGCCTTTGGTTTTTCTGGTAGGTTTCTTTTTTGTTTTGTTTTTGTTTGTTTGTTTGTGTTTTTGTTTTGGTTTGTATTTTTTCTTGAAGAACTATTTAGCTTATTTAACAGTAAATATAAAGTAACTTCTGGATGCTCCCTGAAGTTACAGGGAACACACCCCCGAATTAACTCTTCCGTCATTTTTCTATGTTACTCTTTAAAAACAAAGCAGGATCCAAACCATACTGCAGCAGTTTCTGTACATGTAAACAGCAAAGCTGATAACATCTAATCAGCCTCTTTGCCAAGGCAAGACAGCAAGAAGTTCTTGCTTTATAACATTAAAAATGCTTTGTAGTTACATAGGACTTTTCATGCGAAGACATCAAAGTGCATTACAGGTATTAATTAATCAGGTTTCACAACACCCTCATGAAGTATTTGTGTCCATTTTACAAACAAAAGACTGAGGCAAAAAGCAAGGATCTGTCTCCTCCAGGCCAGCGTGGCCATTCGGTAGCACAGTGGGGGCCAAGCCCAGCTGTGCTGCAGCCAGCACCACTGCTTCCATCCATGCCAGGTGTGAAACTGGGAGATGGCTCCATCCCAAACCTGGGTCTCTCCTGCCCCATCCCACCTGCATTGCCTGGGAGCAGACATGCTGGGAAGGGTGGAGGGAGGCTGCCCGGCTGCCCTTGCTCTGCCCTGGCAGCCACCTGGCCTGTGCCTGGGCTGGCATGTCCCACCCCGCAGCCAAGCGGCAGGACAGACCAGGTGGGGCAGCATAGGAGGGACACAAGGCCAAAGGTCCTTCCATGCAGGCTCAGGGCTCTTCCCCTACTCCATCACATGGCATAGCCATGCCCTGAGTCACTGAGTGAGAGATTTCAGTCCTTTAGACTATTGCCTAAAGCTGAAAGTCTCTTGCTGCCAGTTGGGAATAAGCAGTTTCCCCGGGAGCCCGCTGTCAGCCATACCAGCCTGCCTGGGATCACACCAGATCCAGGCTGCTCCTCTGCCAGCCGTGCCCTTGGGAGGCTCTGGCTGAGGCTGGGCATGCCCAGTGCCCATCTCCCAGTCACCGGCGGAACGAGCCTTGCGTAAGGCAGCAGTCCAGGCCACTCTTGTCAAAAACAAAAAGGCCAAGAAGCTGCCGCCTCTGCCCTCTTGTTCAGTGCCTGAAAGGAGCCACCATGCAGGCTGAGCTCCCAAGGACTTCCCCTCAGCGCTGAGCAAAGGCACCCAAAGCCAGTGGGAACTCAGGAGCCGCAGGCTGAGGAGGCAGCAGGGCTGGGAGCCGCTTTCCCAACAGGAGGAAGGTGGGGGAACATTTGCATGCTGCTGCTCTGCCTTCCTGCTCCAGCGGCAAGGTATGCCTGCCTCCAAGGAACTGCCTCAGAGCTCTTTGATCAGCAGAGAGAATAATGGAAAAAAATATGTATTTAATAGGGGTAGAATTAACATAGATTCCATGGGCTACGTGGGGAAAATCCTAAAATAGGTTATGTTCCTGAAGAAAAGAAGAAAAAAATTCAGATTAAGACCAGATGAGCCTTGTCCAACTGAGAAGCATAAAATGTTCTTCCCAGCATGTTGTGGTTATTTTGTAATAACCATGTATTAAACTGATATGCCTATGTAATTACAGACAGGGTGAACAGGAGTAGCATGTAGTATAAAATTGCCAGACACCATCAGCTTTCATGAAGTAAAGATAGTTCGTAGTGGTCCAGGTTCTTCCTTTATCTTATATATAAGTTATTTCTTTCCTTGTGTCATTTTGCCCAAGTAAGATTTTTTTTTCAAGCTTTGACCCCGTAATTTCAAGAAGAGGGAAGTCAAGAAGGTCATCCCATTGTTTCATTCACTCTTTTTGAATGTTTAACCTCCTACAAACAGTTTCTAAATGAAAGATGCTGAAGAAGATGGAGTATCTGTTTTTAGTTCTCCTTGCTCTCACCCGAGTTTTTGATGTCCTGACTGAACTTAAGTGTGGAAATTCTTCTAAAAGCTGCACAACTATTAAAAAAAAAAAAAAAAAAAAAAGACAACAAATCCACTTGGCAAAGGTACAGTCTTTAGACCCTGGTTCAAACACAGCATTTAAACACTTGCTTAACTTACTAATTGAAGGCAATGGGATTTCAAGCACTTTGCTGAAATGGGAGATTTTGTGGACAACATTTGTGCCAATACATTTGTAATACAGAAATCAAGTTGTGCCAGGTTTATTTTGGCTCTAGGTTTCTTTGTGGTGCTGATTGACAAATCCACAGAATTGGATTAATACCGAAGAGGTGATGACTATAAGAGAAGCAATGACAAGAAATAATAAATTCTGAACTGGCCAAGGCTTTAACTTGGGTAAACTAAAAACTTCTGCATAAGGGAACAAAGAGGTCCGTTTATGCTGATAAATGCACTCTTTTCAGGAAGACCTTCAGTTAATCAGCAACTAATGTGCTGGGGCAGCTAAAAATTTTGAAGCAAATCCTTTTGTAAGTTTTGTAACTGCACCAAAGCCTTTGGAAATGGGCAGCTTTACATCACTTGATAGCCTAGTCATATAATCTTATAATCGCTTTGAAAAAGATTCATTTCCTGGAGAAAAAAAAAATCATGCCTGCTCATTGCAGGCAATAGGATGGAGCTCAGCATGGCAATGGATTTCATGTCTGTTGCTGGAGGTTGTCCAAACCCACCCCACTAACCAATACATCACTACCTAATTGAAAAGATTCACAGAAATGGATTACAACACTGAGGATGGAACCAGTATGGTAGGAATTAGACTGACAGTGTCCATACATAGGGTGTGGTGTCAAAAGATGATCTTGCAGCCTGCCCCCACTTGCCCTTCTCCCTCCTCTTCCTCCTCATGCTGCTCTGCACTGCCTGATGGCTCCCTTTGTCCTCCACACTGGCTCCAGTACATATCTGGTTGTATGGAGAGTGAGTCCAACTCACTAACCCGGAAAATAAAAGCCCAACATTTTTCAGTTTGGATAGTTTTAAAAATATTTTAATGAGTTGACTCATTACGGCACCATCAGCCAGTGCAAATGGGGAGAGCATGGCCAGGAGGAACCTTGGTCCTGCCATGGACACAGGCAGTTATTCCGGCTTTGGCCACCTCATGATACCACGCCTTGACTGCACTGTGGCAATTTCCACTTTACTGACACAGGACAACATGGACAAGTTTTTGCCGGTACATCAAAGAGCTGGAAAAAATTAATCAACAGCACCTCCAAGCTATTAGGCATAGACTGTAGTTAGATAAAATCATAAATAACGAAATCCCAAAAGGATGTTGCACAACAAATATTTAAGCAAAGCTCATAAAATTCTCCTTTGCTGCATTTGAGCATTTTCCTTCCACAAAAGGCACCGCTTTCTGAAAGTGATTTTTTTAATTTTTTTTTTTTTTTTTTTTGCACAGCAAACTCACACTGGGCAGAGGCGGGAAGGGCCCCAGCCCATGTGATGTCAGGGTAAACATGTGGGAAGCCAATGCAGCAGAAAATCCAGCCAGAGGAATGTCTGCTGCAGAGCAAGTGGTGCAGGAGCAGCCTGGCTGCCTCTCCCACCGTCCACGGCGCCTGTGAGGTGCGAGCGAGTGCTCAGGCTCTGGCCATGGCCGAGGTCTGGGTGGGATGGCAGCACAGCTGAGTAACCTCAGATTGAGGTTTATCTCCAGCTTGCCCACCTTCTGGGGGGACGCTGTCCCAAAACGTGTTCTCCTCCCAAGGGCATGCTGAATGGAGTGAAATGGATGGGCCTGTCTATCTGATGCAGAAGTAATTAGCCTGGGATTTAATGAAGAATTTTAGCATCTGAGTGTAGGAAACCTTAACAAAAGACCTTTGCATTACACTCTGAAGTTTGTTGTAAGCAACAAGAGCAGATTTAGAGATAAAGATAATAAAAAACACTGCATTCCCTTGCCCAAAAGCCTATAAATCAAGACTTTGGCTCTTCAGTGCAGAAATGCTCTGAGATGTAATTGGAAACAGACAGCACCGATCTGAAACACTTCATCGAGCTCAGTTTGCGATGGCTTGGGTAAGGAGGTTTCCAGCACTCCTCAAGAAGAGACTCCCCCTACCTAATTAACAGGCCAGTAACTTGAAACCCTGTACCATCACCCTGCCTGTCCTTTTTATCTGAAGCTGCCCAGGGATTCAACAGCAATGAAGCATGCACCTAAGTCTCCTGAGAGAGGAGGTCCCTGTGAGCCCACCACCATCTGCACACTGGACAGGCAGGGTGAGGCACAGGGCAGAGGTGCTGGGTTGGTGGAGCCACAGGGGAGATGACCCTCTGCATGGAGAGGAAGAGGAAGGACTCCTCCAAGCCTACTGATCCTCCTACTGCATGCCTGGAGTAGGAGACATGTGGTGTCACCTCCATACAAGCAGCATACCCATGTCAGTTCCCCTTCTAGGAGACCACCCCTGGCTTTGCTCCACTGTGTGAGAAGTTACCACCACCTCCAGTCCAATCATGGTGCTGGAGTATCCTGTATGATGAAAAGAGTCACCTACTCAGGTTGTTCACTCTGGGTAGTGTTCATCCCTCAGAGCCCTATCTGCAGTGGCTCAGGTGTCAAGCATGGTTTGAATCAGAGACCAAATAGCTGCTGAAAGATACTTGGGTGGGAAAGTTGTGCTGGCATAAAATAAATCATCAGTTTAACCCCATAACACACCTCATATGGATATTCTTCAGTTTCGCTGCTGTTGGTTTGGAGAGTGCCTAATTCAAACTGAAAAGGCTGCTTTTGTCTGGAGCCATCCAGAAGACAACCATAATCCTATAGTTACATATAAGTAATAAACAGTGAAGCTTGCCATGGAGAGAGGAACAAGCATTGCAAGCAGCTCTGCAGAGTGCCAGTGCCAAGCCAGATCAAGGCAACAGAATTTATAGCTGCTATTATCTGCATGAGGTATATTTATGACTCCCCTCCCCATTGCTCTGCTATCTTCGAATCTCACAATATTTGTATATTCATTCCCACAGCATTCCTGTAGGTAAGGAATCTGCAAACAAGAAGCCCAGTTTTGGAGCCTCTCCATGCAATGTGGAGCAGAGTTTGGAAAGTCAGGAAACTTCAGAGCCTTTCAGCAGTTACAGATACATCCATGAAAATTAACCAAATACTGTGATGTAAGTAATTGGTCTATCTAAAAGGTAAATAGCTGAATTCCTCTGGGTTGGGCTGTGCAATAGTTCACACTATATGATGACAGTGAGTCTTTATCACTTTAATATATACCTGAACCTGCAACCTAAGGAACTCTGATCTGAGACTCCTTGGTATGGGATGTTTCCTACAGCATAGGAAAAAGAAACTGCTCCAGGCCTTGAAATTCATAATAGTAAGGGGAAATAGTGAGCAAGTTGGTATAAATGAAGGTTTGCTCATTTGGGGCTTAAAGTAATCCTTAAGCTCTGTTCCTAATTTTTCAACACCTGATTTACTATCCATACAGTAGAAGGGACTAACATAAGACACAGGATGAATGAAACAACATTCATTTTCTGTTCTTCAGAAAGCTTTCACACAGACATGAGAAGTTCATATTTTCACGCCATTTTTGCCCAATATTTTTTCCAGTGTCATCGGTTACATTGTATTCCAAAATGAAAATAACTTCTTTTTTTTTCCTGTCCTTTAAACGTGATCTTTTAGGGGAGGACACCCTTGAGTGGAACACAGCAGATTTTCAGGCTGAGGTTGTTCTCTGCAAGAAGGTTTGCAGTCTGGTGACTGCAGCTGGGAATTGCTCCTCTTTTGCACTGGTCTCCAGGGCCTGACAGATGCTCTTGGGCAAGTTTGGCCTCAGCTCTCCGTGCTGTTCAATGATGGTAATTATTCATACTTACCTTGGTGAGCTTAATTAATACTTATAAAGCTCTTTGAGATCCTTGGATGAAAGACTCTGTTGACAGGCAAAATATTTTTACGGTGACTGTCTAATTAATGTCCTCTGAACTTCCTCAGCAATTGAAGGGTTAATTAGCTCATGCCAGGAGCCTGCCAGCCCCAGCAGAGACAGAGTGCAAGGGATGAAGGTGCCCATCCCTGGCCTCTCCCTACTGGGACAACTTTAATGAAGGGAAGTCCTTCCCCGTTTGGACCTCACATTAGGAGATAACATCCTTGCAATGCACACACGCATCTTCCACCTGGTCGTGTCATAACTGTTTCTCTTTTCCTGGTGTGCATCCCTCATCCCAGCTGGCAGGAAGGTGGTCATGGAGCTCCTGGTGTGGCAGCTGGGGCAGGTCACTTTCCCTCTGGCCGTGCGGGTTGTAAGCACCACTCATCCCCTTGGCAAGCCCTTTTTTATCCACTTTTCTTCAAGAACCTTCCCTTAGGAGTCAGAGAGGCTGGTGCTGGAGTGATAGGCAGGTGGAGAAGTTCTTCAGCAAAGGAGGCACTGCCCGGCTCACCAGCAGGAAACCAGATGCGTTTCCTGGGCAGGTCACAGAGCGGTACTGCACACGGGAGGAAGGCACCCATGAGTAAACCCTGCATTCATGAGACGTAGTGCAATGTCTTTATATAAAAATAAAGGGAAGCCTGCATGTCCCTTGGGGACCCCATCCTCGGGCACCACATGGGAAATCAGAAATTATTTTAGCAAAGGGGTGCTTGGTCGTGGTTTTAGTCAAACATTGCAGTTGTAGTCTCAAAGCTGAGGTGAGCAAAAGGCCACGACACAATTTGTCTTTGCATCCTTTGCCCTTCCCCACATTGTGATGAATTTGGGTGGGCAGCACTCAGGAGCAGTGCTTGCAGACCCCACTTGCTGGGGCTTACACGAGGCTGAAACAGCTCATGAAAAATACATCAGCTGCTGTGTGGGCAAAACATCACACTCTGAGAATTCAGTGTCCTGCTCATACTAGTTCTGCTCAACACTGGCCTGCAGAAGGGGAAAGTTGTTTAAACCTGAGGGTGGCTTGTGTGAAAAGAAGGGATTTTCCTTGCCAGCAAAACCAGGGACAGGACCAAACCAGGGGTAGATGTCAGCAGCTGGGCTCCCCCAAGCTGCAGTGCGTCTCCACGTCAGCACAGGTGTCCCTCACCGAAGCGCCAGTGGCCTGGTGGGGCAGCCCCGTGCTGTTCCCCACGGCCTGTGTGAAGGAGATGAGAATGGCCATGTTTCCACTGGTGATGGTATTTGTTTACTTTCTGCGTGTGCTTTTTTTTTTTTCATCCAGGACAGGGTAATCTGGTTTGCCAGTTTCCTTTTTCAGCTCTCTATCTGAGTGTGCACTAGCATAGCCCTGCGCTGCTGGTGTCTGGCACAACTGAGCATGCCTGCCTCTTGTTTCACAGCTTTCCTGTCACAGAGAAGATGCCCAGCTTTTGCTGGGCTGGTGTTTGCCTTGGCAGAGCACAATGCTCTGTTGGGTGAGCCCAGCCCTGGTGCCCTCATTCCCTGCACGGACCACAGCCATGAATGGCAATGGCTCCTTAGGGACTGTCTTCCCGCTGAGCACCGTGGCTCCAGCACTGAAAGAAGCACACTGGATTTTTCACCCGTTCTCCTCTCCAGAAGTATGTAAGAACGGAAAGGGCAAATTCTGATACATGAAGCCCTGCCTTCTGGCCAGCCTTCACCTGGGAAAAATCCCCGACCAAACTCAATAGCTCCTTTCCTGCAGTTTGACTCATGGGATTTTAGACCGCACTCCATATGCGTATGTTTACCAAAAGGCAGCATCTTGTGCCCCAGCTCATTGCCCTTTGAAGGAGGCTGGGGAAGGGAGCATGAAGGTTTCTTAGAACATTAAAAGTAGTAGTGAAAGTCACAGGGCCTTTTTCCTTTATAGAATCGAAGGCGATTTTGAGCAATAACCCTTCTGATGTCTCCAAGGGGAGGAGATGTGACGTCTTGAGGTAAACCACACATCCCGTAACTACCACTGTGCCGTTCATGAGTGCTGCCTTGCTACAGAAGTGGCAGAACTGCTTTTCAGCAAAACTCACCACGTTTTTCAGAGGGGAACGATTCCAGTCAAGAGAACGACTGGGCAGTGGGGAGGAAGAAAACCCAACCACAATAAGGAACCTGAAAGGAAAAAGACGTCAGCATCTCCGGCAGGGGCTCTCCTTTTTTTCCTGATATCTCCACTAGCTGTAATTACGTGGAAAGAAGTCGTGGGTGGGATTGGCTTAGTTACTGACTAGCTGAACTTTATAACATAACGCCGTGACGTTGCAAGGGAAAAGGGTTTGGCTTGCCCACCTCATGGGACCTGCAAACTCAAGGAGGTGATTCCGAGGTGATTCAGAGGTGGGCGCCCACCTGCATGTCTTTGTTAACCTTCACCCAAGTGATAGGGTTGAGGAAGTGCTAGCAGTGAGGGTGGTGTCTCCTGGTTGGGGGTGCCAAGTGATGGTGAAAATTCTAGAGGAAATAGGTTAGGGAGAGCAGAGGAAAGGTCTAGGTGCTGTCTAGGTCTAGGGAAAGGATAATCTTCATTGATTCAAAGGTATGCAGAGACTCGTGGAGGAGACCACAAGGGAAAGCTTATACTGGGAGCTACAGGTGAAGACCTGTAGAGCTTGTACTCAATAGAATTTGGGAGAATGGTGCAGCTTGTCAAACCCTAGATCGCTCTGAAGACCTGCCCCACTGGGTCACACAGGAAGGAAACTGGACCCAGCGGAAGAAACCTGACAGACCTTGAGCATCTGGAGGTGGAGCCTGGAAAAAGATGCTGTGCTACCCCAGAGTTCCCAGGTTAAAATGTTGCAGTGAGGAGACTGACAAGAGCCCAGCTGAGGGACAGACATTAGGAGAGCTTGTCAACCCCTTGCTAGGTCACACTCCACCCCTCATCTGTTTAAATAAACAGTAGAAGACTGAGGTGGCCAAGGAATGACTAGAGGCAAGGTCTGAGGTGTACACCTGGTCTGTCTCCAAGTCTATGACTGAAATAGAAATCTAAATATATCTGTAGCTGAGGACTGAGGTGTGGTCTCCAAGTTAAATAAGGATATACAGCCCTGGAATGGCATGGAGAGATACGGGTTAGGTGTGTGCTGCGAAGTGCCTTCCAGCTTTGGTTGCACTGGAGGTTGCTTCTGGCTCTTCAAGGGCAGCATTTTGTTAATAAGCTGTTCTGATCTACAAGTTTTGGTCTCTTGCTGTCTTTTCCCACCACTGTTCTTCAAAAAATATGGGAGAGTGGAAAAAGTGACTGTCCATATCATTAATACACACCCAAATCTTGTTGAAACCTCCCTAGTGGGACAGCGCAGGGATTTTTACTTACCTGGCTCTAAAATCTAGGATAACTGTATTTCTAACATCACAGCACCAAATGTTATTTCCTGACATTCACGCTTCTCTCCCACTCGTACTCACCGAGTGCTGCAAGGACACAGGATCCTGGGTCAGTGCAACCCGGCGCCCTTGCCAGGAGGGACACCCTGTCAGCACTGCCAAGCGTTTCTGCTCCTCCTCATCCTGACGCTGCCTGGCAGCGGGATTGCCTGTGCTGCTGGCAAGGGCGCCGATGGTGGCTGATATGTTAATACCCACGTTTACAGGCTCCTCCGAGCGCTGGGATGTTTAGGTGGCTAAACCTCCTCCTGTTGTTTTAAGGGTTCTGGCAAACAGTCAAGAACAAAAGCTAAGACAGCCAGTTCCCGTTTGTGGGCACGTCCCTACATTTGAATGTGGCAAACCTTGTGATTTAGCAAGCGAGAGGCTTCTGCCCCAGGGCTGCTAAAAGCTTTTTTTTCCTTTTCTTTCCTTTTTTTTTTCCAAGAAAAGAAAGAAAGAAAGAAAGAAAGAAAGAAAGAAAGAAAGAAAGAAAGAAAGAAAGAAAGAAAGAAAGAAAGAAAGAAAGAAAGAAAGAAAGAAAGAAAGAAAGAAAGAAAGAAAGAAAGAAAGAAAGAAGAAAGAAAGAAAGAAAGAAAGAAAGAAGAAAGAAAGAAAGAAAGAAAGAAAGAAAGAAAGAAAGAAAGAAAGAAAGAAAGAAAGAAAGAAAGAAAGAAAGAAAGAAAGAAAGAAAGAAAGAAAGAAAGAAAGAAAGAAAAGAAAGAAAGAAAGAAAGAAAGAAAGAAAGAAAGAAAGAAAGAAAGAAAGAAAGAAAGAAAGAAAGAAAGAAAGAAAGAAAGAAAGAAAAGAAAGAAAGAAAGAAAGAAACCAAACCTGACAAGACTTCCAAGAAAATGAGAAAAGCACCAGCACAGAAGGGCTGTGGGACCAGGACCAGGCTTCTGACTATTCTTTCACGTGCAGGTATCTGCAGGCTGAGAGCCTGGCCCTTTGAAAGCTGCTGGGGGATTTGTTTGGTTGTTTGACAAGCTTGTACTTACACAGAAAGGAAGAAAATACCAGACTTTTGCTGCTATCATTAATTTTTTGCTCTGATACCATTTTTTGCTTTTCTCCCCAAAAGTGAGTACACCCCCTGGCTGAGGTGGAACACATTGGCTCATAGTGTTAATCAGTGGAAAAGGACAAATTTAGTCAATCTAGTCTAATTCTTTCCATTACTGCAGGCTGTAACCATGGCTAGTGGGAGCCTGAGCCTGACAGACCATAGGCCCCTGGTACAGACAGAACAGCTTCTAACACAACCAGGACCCCACAGGCTCACAGGTGTGCATGCATGTGCGTGCACACATGTGCCCTTCATAGAAGTGCAGCAGAATGCTTGCACCGAGACAGATCTATTCTCAGGCTGCACCAGGATGTCAAGGGGCAGCCGTGGGAACCCTGACAGTGCCTACACAGTGGTCCCAAGCTGCCTCAGGGGGATGCAGCCATCAGCTGGTGGGCTCTGGAATAGGGCCAAGCTTCCATGGTTGCTGTAGTTGCCAGCGTAGGGTCAGAAGCCCACAGGCAATGTGCACATGTTGCCTCATTTCATGAGTTGGGGCACTTTCTTTGGGGTACTGAATGTAGCAGAGATGTGGCTGGTGGCAGTCTTGAGCCCCTGCCCCTCACAATGTTGTGGTTAGCTGTCATTGGAGAGAGCCTGGTGGCACTCTCATCCACCTGGACTGTCTCTGCCTGTCTTCCTACAGCTGCTGGGTCTTCCTGCTCTGTTCTCCCAGCTCCAGCCTCTGTTATTTCATCCTTTCACAGCCCTTACCCAGCTGTTGGTGGCTGAAGGGCAGCAGTGAGCAAGCAGAGGGAACCAGGCTACCTACATATGGCTTCTTGGCTGTTTACAGAGGTGCAGCCAGTGGTGGGGCCAGCTCTGCCAGTGAAGCAGAGTCTGCCTCTGAGTACCTGGCTGTGCATGTCAAACCAGGCACCATAATGGAGAAGCCATTAAAAAAAACACAACAAAATGCAGATGGTCTCCCTGGATCCACACGCAATGGTGTCGGTGGGAGAGATCTGTGGCATTGCACCCGGCTGCAGAGCTGATACCCAGAAAGCCAGGGAGCAATCTTCCTCTTTGTTTTACGAATAGTCATTGCCTTTGGAAGCAGGATCAGTTGTAACATATTTATTGCAAGAATGAAAGATGAAAAAGCAGAAGTCTCTGCCAAGAGCAAGTGAAATGGGCATGCTTTTTAAAGAACTACCACAGGACTGATTACCTTTCCAAGTAATTAAACATTGTGAAAGGTTATTAATGTGCTGATAATAGACAGCTTTGCAAACCGCCAGCACAGCATGATCTAACAGAGGACAACTGTGGATGGCAGAGAGCAGGACTCCCTCCCATCTTCAGGGCTTTGCAGCACCAAGGGCTGGATGTACCTCAGGGACCAGCCTGCACCCAGCCAGCCCAGGCGTTATAGGGTCCCAGAATTTCCACTTGCCCATGAATGGTTGCAGGGTTTTCTCTCTCTGGCAGAGGGGCTGTAAACAGCTGCCCACACCAGATCAGCCCTCCCATGGCACGCCCCAGCCAGGGGCAAGGCACAGATGTCCTCTGGCAGCTCAGGGCCTGTCCCCACTTGCAGCCTGATGCTGGTTAATGCATATTATTTCTCTTTAAACTGACTCGTGTCCACAAACAACTTCTCTTACTCTGGACCCGCTGGTATTTTAATGCATGTTATTAAACCCACTGTGGAAGCAGGCTTTCCTAGGGATGGAATGAGTTTGCCAGCAGCCACGTGGGCCTGGATGTGTCCAAAACTGAGCCTGCTGAGCACTCCTGCTGCTGTCCCACACCCCTTTGCCAGCTCCTGAGGGAGCCCCTGGTGTGTTTACCTGGGCTTTGCCCTCTCACATTGGAAGTGCTCTTCCTACACACCACATCCTTGTCTACACATTTGCCTGCAGCCAAGGGCTGCCCTCGCTGATTCCAGCTCCTGGGGAGCTCCTACATTTGCATCATGACCCCGATGATCAAACCCTAGGATCACATCCTAGCCAGAGGGATGGTAGGTGGGCAAACTCTTGTCCAGAGCAACAGACTCGTCGTCCTTCCCTGAGACCCCAGGTGGAAAAGCTTTTTCCTCGACTTTCATACATAGCAACAAGAGGAAGAAGGCAGTAGGAAGACAAGTGCAGGCTGGGATGGAAAGATTCAACAAGATCCTAGGTGACAGCACCTTCTTGTAATCCTCCAGAAGCTCACCCAGCATTATAAATGCCCGGTGCCTTTACCTGGAGTCAGTGTTCATGTTGGTGTAGTAGCATGCATTGCTTTAAAAGAACTTGAAGTGCCTTTGCATATAGATTATGTGTAACCTGAGCTTCTAGGTCATCCTGCTGCTTTCAAAAAATCCATTCTATATTCCTGAGCAAACTAGGAGTTTATTATGGGAGGCATTTTGACTGGGGCATTTAAAAAATACTATATAATAGCAGTCTCCATCTCATGTCTCAGAGCGTTTGGCTGGTATTGCTGGGACTTAAGTGCCATCAGGATAAATACAGAACTAAAACAAATTGGGGTACTTCACATTTTCCTGCTGTGACTTTTTTGGGCTTTTCATAGGCTTTGGCCCAGTACTCTTACTTAAGGGTGGATCAGGTTCTCCATAAGTGCAAAAGGCTATGAGAAAGATTTAAAAAATATGCCTCTGTGAAACAAATGACCTTGGCTATAGTCTCCAAGCTGCCGCTCTTTGCAGTGTGAGCAATCTTTCAGCTTTATATTGCCACCAACAAGATGTCTGGGGCAGCAAGAAGCTGAGTCACAGCTACTCCTTGCTAAGTAATGGCTTGTGATGCTGCAGCCAGCAGGGAATCACCAGGCTCACTGGCACCCATGTCTGTGGGTCCACAGGGGTCAGAGACCTCAGTCCAGTGGAAATGCTACCACGCTGCTTCCCAGAGTGAGGCTGCACAGGTCTGGGTTTGGTTTCATGTGTTGGCACAGTCCTGTGTCACCCTTTGCAGCTGGAATGCTGGGGCAGAACCTGTCCTGGACGGCGAGAGGAAAAATCCTTTCTCAGGTGCTCAGATGGATCCTTGGTCCATGTTTTTTCTCCTAATCACCCAAATTCTCAGACAGCATCCATGCTCCTAAGAGGTGTTTCTTTACCAGGGGTGCCAAAGGACGAAGTGCCCCAGGAAGATGGGAAGGGGCACTCAATTACAAGGACACCCACCGGGTTGGAGGGCCAGGCCACACAGGGACAGCAGCTGCCTCCCAGTGCTGCTGCCCAGCCTGTGAAGCCCCTCCCACCAAGGCTTTCAGCAGTGCACAGGTCGCTGTGGTGGGAGACAGAAAGGACACTTTACAGGTTCAGTCAACACATTATTTTACCTTTGCATCTTAGCTGTCTCTTCTGCTCACTCCCCGCGTGAGCTGTGCTGGAATCCCACCACCACCACCGCCTCGAGCTGCATCTGCAGGCGCTGCGCTAATCAATATTACTTGCTGGAGAAAGTAAGTCTCACTTATTGGCCACACATTCCCCTGAGTGCTTGTGTCAAACTCTTTCATGTCAGCTGAAGGGAGGCTTACCAACAGAAAGGTCAACCTGCCTCAACTAGATGAGAGTTCAGCCATTAACTCGAGTGTGTTTATCTGCCTCCTGCTATCAGGAGGACTATCTGCACGTGCTGCATGCCTCCCTCCTCCTCCTCCTCACTGCTGTGCTGCCTGGGAGTACTTTGGAGGGGCTGAATCACTCAGGCAGGAACAATGAGCTGTCTGATAAGCTCATCTGGGTGATCCACTTGGCCAGCAGCAAGTGCTTCAGAGAATAACCTGTCCAAAACCCTGCAGTACAAGAATATGGGCTGGTCCCCCTCCTGCCATGCTAGGCTCCAGTGGCACCTCAGCTGCACCACCATGGGCCTGATCCTGCTTGCAACTGAGCACAGGCACTTCAGGCAAGATGCTGTCTTTCTCCCTGGCTCAGCTGAGCCATAGGGGTACTGACAGGGGTGGGTGTCACTGTTCCCAAGTTAAGTTTTTGGTCCTTTCCAGCGCTCTGACACAAGAAAATGTGTTTGTTGAGGCCCTCCCTGATCATAAAATACAGCAAGCAAATATTCAAGTCCCTTACTTGACTGAGCAATGCGGAAAGAGCCAGGTCTAAGCTCTGCAGGGCAGGGCTCACATCCCCTAAAACTCTTCCTGCAGCAGCATCTGCCGGGGCTGACCTGGCAGCACTGCCTGGGATCTTGTGAGGATGCCCCGGGGCTGAGTTCAGATGAGCCTCTATGGGCCCTTTGGCAGCTGGGACAGGAGGTGGTGTCTCTGCAGGAGATGGGAGCAGGGCAAGGCAGCCTCTCATGCTGCTGAGACAGGTTTGAAGCTGGGCAAACAAACACAGGTATCAAGATAGGACCGTTCATCTCATGCCAAGAAGTGTCTAGAGCTCAGCTTGTTGGATCTCTGTTTCCATCTCTCATGTCCTGCGTGCTCTGAGGCTAGGAGGGAGCTTGCTTGTCCCTAGGCTGGTATCTCCTGAAGCTGTTTTCTGCTTCCCTACACTAGTAAAATGCTGTAAACTGTGCATCGTGGTCACTTTTAATAAGCCCTTGGTCCTAACCCACTTCTTACACCTGCTGCTTAGTGGGTTGGGAGGATATTTGTTCTGGAGCATTTTAAGAAGGCTGAATCTGTTTCTGCTTTGAAGTAGCATGTGGCTTTGTCAGTGTCTGAGATCTCTGCAGAGCTGACCCTATGCGGAGCCAGTAGGACCGCTGGCTCTGGCACCACACCATGGCTGTGCCACAAGCCTGACTGAGCAGTGCCAGAGGGTTTTGGTGCCAGAGGCTGCCATAGGACAGCCCCGCTGCTGCCCTGCCCACATCCCAGGCCCTCAGCATCACCCAGCCCTGGTTCAAAAGAGGGATTATCCTGGGCTTTTGTTGGCATCAGGGTTGGGAAAGTTAAACGATGTCACCTCATCACCAGGCTGTGGTAAGAGTAGCAGGTGAGTGTCATAACCCTGAACAAGACCTATTGCAGTGCTCATCCCACCAGGAACGGGCGGGTGAGCCAGCTGCGTGCTTGAACACAGGGACATTCTCACCACAGTCACTTGAGATCAACTGAGGGGAGTGCCTCCCTGCCCTAAAGATATGGTGTGCTGCTAGAGTGGGGCCCTATGGCCACTGTGAGTCCTTCTGAAAACAATGGAGTTATCAGCAGGAGAAGGGGCTCTGTGGTACATGGGTAGGAAGAGCACTCTGCTTGGCAAAAGGTGTTTGCCGAACCGAACCACGTCCAGAAATCCTTTGAAGCAGAAAACCTTGGTTCTCCTTTGGATACACTGCAGTACTTAATAAATGACTGTAATTAAGTGTGAGGTGGTAGCTTAAGAGCTCGTTCCCAGAGTTAACATCAAAACACTTGCTCTTAGCAGTTAGGGAGACAATATGAAAGCAGACTTAGCACACAGATGAAAGTGCAGTTGTCAGGAAGGGCTAAAGAGCCCTGGAAATGTGGGGAAATGTCCATACAGTGGGGACAGCCAGAGAACCTCTTGGCTGTCTTTCACTGGTGGCAGTGCATGTATAAGGTAAAGGCTTCTTCACAGGAGATATATAAAGGTTTGGGAAAAAAAAAAAAGGGGGGGGGGGGGGGGGCGGGGGAAGGTCAAGGAGAAGAGGAACTTGGTTGCAATATTCCCCCTGGACTGCAAATCATTTATTTCAGCCTTGGAGAGGTGGCACGCCAGGGAGGCTGGAGAAGGAGGTCCTAACTGCAGGCCCTGCCACGCACTTGCCAAGGGCCAAGTCTAAGCTGCTGTGCCCTTACCCTCCACTCCTATAAAAAACATGGTGAAAAGCATTCCCAGGTCTGGGTTTCAGTCTCCTAATTGCTCCTGAAATCCAGAAGCACGAAGGAGCCAAGGTCTCATTTGCCTTACAATGATCCTCTCCTGCCCTGGAACCTGGGCTGGTCTTAATTTGTCTATGGTTCAGGCAAGAATGGACTAGGCAGACATACATGTTATCTCTTGTCTTTTTGGAAGCAGGGAGCCTATTGCACAATGGAGCTTGGTCTGGATACGGATTAAAAATGCCTGTGTCTGGGGCACCATGAGACATGCTAGCCTGAGTTACTCTGATCCAAAAATACAAGGTATTGTCAAGGGCTGATAGGGAATGAGTAGGGTCCGTGGGGCTGATTGTTTTTTCCTTATGGGACATACAGGTCACTTCTATATGTGCCAACCCCATCATAGCCAAATGGGTTTGCACTCTCAGGCCAGAGGGAACTCCAGCACAGTCAATGTGAGTACACACGGAACTTCAGCAACTGGTGGCCGTAGGCCAGGCACTCACAGAGGGCAAAGAACTGCTGGTCCAGCTACAGAATGGAGGTTCATCACCTGACCAGGAACTGAGGGTTTGGCCTCAGGTGTGCTTTCAGCTTCCTACACTTCCTACAGGGCTTTTAACTTGAGGATTTACAAGTGTCAACTAATTGCATCTACATGACCTGCAGCCGAGTATTAAAACAGTAGCTGAATGTCATTTCAAATGAGCTGTTCCCAGACTAGGCCTCATGTAAATTCAGCAGGACAGGGTAGATGTGCCAAAATCATGTTGGAATAATGTTTGAAAACAACTCTCAAAATCCTGGAACTTCAGCTGAGACATGAGGACAGCAGGTAGCTTAGGCTTAATGATGGGCTGAAGAAAAATGACAGAAACAGTTCCAGAAGGAAGGACAAGAAGCCCCCTCCCCCTCGTAAAATGCCTCAGCACTAATGCTCCAGAACCCCCCTCTCTGCCCCCCTGTTTCTGGCCATCTCTCTCTCCCTGGACCAAACGCTTTCACATTCCTCACTGCAGAGTAGCATGGTTTCTGTAAGACCACCAGCCTGATTTAAAACATGACTGAAGCCAGGGCAGGTGACCCCAGATGACAGCAGCAATTCCTGACGAACCCTGGTGCCAGCAGCAGCCTCCACCTGAGGAGAGCTGGAGCCAGAGCCAAGGGAGGGAACCAGCCAAAACCCAACCCCTTTTGTTAAACTTCTTTATTGCGATGTGTGTTTCCCCCTGTCCCTCTTCATCTTTTAACAACTGCAGCCAGATTCCCTCCTCACATCTTGTAAGACTCCTCTTCCCAGCAGAAAGAAGCACGTGCAGCTCACCTGCCTGACGTGTGACCCAAGGAGAAAACCACATCACAGCCTCCCTGTGCCTACCGAGGTACCTCTCCCCTCCCCAGCCCCTCGCTCCTAATGCAATGTGAGTTGGAAACGTGGGGTTATTTTTACAGCCTTGTCCCCCACCTCCCCCAGAGTCAGATGCTGTGGCTAATTCGGAGGGAGAATTCCAATTGCCTGGAAAATGAAGGTGCTGAAAATGAAACAGCATGGGCAGGGGGTTTTGTCCCAAATGCCTGGCTTGGTGCTAAATAAAATCAAATAATAATAATAATAAAAACCAAACACAAAACAACAGGTGGTGAAGACTTAGCACCACTGGGCTGCTTCATTTCAGAGCTCCCCAAAGGCTCCAAGTTGGGATGGGCGCTCCCTCTCGCTTCCCAAGGAGGATGATGGAAGTGGAGGAAAGCCCATTACTCTCAGAGGGCTCCTGTGGCAAAATACTTTGCCCATGAGACAGCTGAAATGGGATTTTACAGCTTGAACTTCGATGACTTCACCTTCCCTACCAGCAAAAAGGACGAGCAAAGGGGCTGGGTGAATCCTCCAGGGAGGGTGAAACGGAAACATTTCGGCTTTAGGAGCAACATTCTAACAACGGGTTTGCCGCAGGTCGCACCGGAGGGCACGTTCTCCATGGGGATGGCTCTGCTCCCTCTGCTCCTGCCACCTCCCAGCCCGTGCCAGCCAGTGGCCACCCACCCCTGGGGGCGGGGGGGGGCTGCTACAGGCCTTGCCCCGGCAGCTCCCACTGCAAGGGTGTTACCCACCCTTCCCAGGACACACTCCGGCTTGGAGGCCTGGAATGTGGGGTTCTGCAGCCAGGATGATAGGAGGGTGGAGTCCACTTGGAAAATGAAAATAAGCATAAAGATGAAAAATACGGGCAGAAAGCAAAACCCAGATGAAATATGAAATGAAATAAGAATGAAGTCAAAAGGTAAAATAAAAGGTAAATAAAATAAAGGTAAAATGTAAATGACAAAAATAAAATAATAACAAAAATAATAAAAAATAATAAAAGAAAATAAAAGAAAAAAGAAAAACAAATAAAGGGTAAAAATAATAAAGAAAAAAGCAAATAGAAGAAAAATAACAACTAAAATAAATAAATAGAAAAAAAATCCAAAAAACAACCCTAAAAATAACAGAAAATAATGATTAAAAAAATAATTTAAAATAGTCCTAACACTGCTATAAAAACCAGCCGAGTCGCACGCTCGTTTCACCGCTGCTGTGCAGAACCACCCTGAGTGCTGCTGGGGTGCTGCTGCTGCCCCCACCCTCAAGCAGGGGGGGCAGCTCCGGGATACCCAACCCGCACCGGGCACCGCGGGGCGGAGGGGGGATGAAGGGGCGAGATGTGAAAAACAGCCCCCCCTACACACACATACACCTATATACATAGTTACACAGACACACATACACACCCCCCCCCCCCCCCACACACACACACAGAGCAGCGGTGTGCCTGCCCCTTTAAATCCCGGCGGCGGCGCCAGGGAATCCCTCTCGCACCGCGTCATCCGCGGCGAGGAAACCCGCGCTGGCGTCGTGCGACGCAAATGACCATTTTTGGCAACGTGCGACAACGGACGGCACCAAGTGGGGCTGGGCGCTGGGGGGGGGGAGATAAGGGGGGAGGGGGGAGGACTCCGGGGAGGCGGGGCCTGACGGGAACAAGGCGGCCGCGCCGCCCCCCGCCGCCCCGCCCGGAGCCGCGCTCGGCGGGGCGGGGGAAGCGGCGGGAGGCGGCGCGGTCCCGGTCTCCCCGTCCCGTCCCGTCCCGTCCCGCCCCGCCCCCCCGCGGACGGGCGGCAGGTGGGAGGCTCCGCGCGGGCAAGGTGGGGCCGGCGCGCCGCGGGTTTGACGTGCGCGCACGGTGCACATGGTGCGGCGGCGGGCGGATAATAAGCGAGTGGGGCCGGGGCGATGCCATTGCTCTGAGTCACCGCGGGTGCGCGGAGCTCCCGCTCGCCCTTCAGCGGGGAGCCGCGG